>NC_056458.1:50564780-50719909 GCF_018296145.1 Oncorhynchus tshawytscha | reverse complement strand
CTTTTTAAAACCATTTCAATATGTAAATGTGAAAAAACTTTTGAATTTTTTAAAAACAAAGAAATGAATTTTTTAAATGTCTTTGTAAATCTTTTGTGTTGTTGTCAATATTCATATTCATATTGATTTGAGTCTCGTTCTTTCGTAAGCTTTTTGTAATGTGTATTTTTATTTTGTGTGTTGAGAGATTTTTTTTATGATGCCTTATGAAATATTTTAAATGTTTCTACTAAATCCATGATGTCTCTGTCTGCTCCTTCTACGTCACGTGCTCCTTGTCTGGGGGCTTGTCAGTAGACACTGTGTGTGTGTGTGTGTGTGTGTGTGTGTGCTCAACCTTTTAATGAACATTCCTGAAATGCTATTCATACTATACATTTGCCAATATAATCCAGTTTTATAAATAGAAACCAAATAATCCACTGTTCATGTCACTAAAAAACAAAACATTGATCAAATCAAATGTTAAGTTTAATTTGTATGAAATCCTAGAAACTCCCCGTGTCTCATCCCTGGACAGGCAGACTTGGTAAAGAAGAATGTGGAACACCTCCCAGTAGGGTGATGAGGAAACAGACACGGCCTTCTGTGGCTTCTCCTTACACATGCTGTATCCATTTCCCACAAGACATCTGTGGTGGTCATGAAACCAACACCACAGCTGAACGACCCCTTGGTACTGACCAAACCCCCATGTTAATCCACTCAAGTACGGCGCTGCGGTCCATAAACTGTTCTCTGTCACGACCAGACAAAGAAAGGGGGTTCTGTGAGACATGCACGCAGCAAAAAACAGGACTCCCTGGTTAAATCGGTGTGGCTGAGCCGCTGAGAGCCGCGGGGGTGAGTGTGTATTAGGGTCTAAGCCCTTTGTTTACCAAAGGGGACAGTGAGAACCAAATCACCCCGTAGCACCAGAAACAGACGATGACACAGACCCCTATAGCTTAGACACAGACTGGACAAAAGGGTGACAACACACTACACACCAGGACCACTCTGGGTTAACTACAGTCTAGGAGCCTGAAAACACTCTGGGTTAACTACAGTCTAGGAGCCTGAAAACACTCTGGGTTAACTACAGTCTAGGAGCCTGAAAACACTCTGGGTTAACTACAGTCTAGGAGCCTGAAAACACTCTGGGTTAACTACAGTCTAGGAGCCTGAAAACACTCTGGGTTAACTACAGTCTACGAACCTGAAAACACTCTGGGTTAACTACAGTCTACGAGCCTGAAAACACTCTGGGTTAACTACAGTCTACGAGCCTGAAAACACTCTGGGTTAACTACAGTCTACGTAGTACAACGTAGAACACCAAATAATGCATGCAGAGCAGAATTAGGCCGATACCCGCTAATTATCAAAATCCAGAAAAGAGCCATTAAATTCTACAACCTAAAAGGAAGCGATTCCCAAACCTTCCATAACAAAGCCATCACCTACAGAGAGATGAACCTGGAGATGAGTCCCCTAAGCAAGCTGGTCCTGGGGCTCTGTCCACAAATACAAACACACCCTACAGAGCCCCAGGACAGCAGCACAATTAGACCCAACCAAATCATGAGACAACAAAAAGATTATTACTTGACACATTGGAAAGAATTAACAAAAAAACAGAGCAAACTAGAATGTTATTTGGTCCTAAACCGAGAGTACACAGTGGCAGAATACCTGACCACTGTGACTGACCCAAACCTAAGGAAAACTTTGACTATTTAAAAAAATGTTTTTAATTTGACCTTTATTTAACCAGGCAAGTCAGTTAAGAACACATTCTTATTTTCAATGACGGCCTAGGAACAGTGGGTTAACTGCCTGTTCAGGGCAGAACGACAGATTTGTACCTTGTCAGCTCAGGGGTTTGAACTCGCAACCTTCCAGTTACTAGTCCAACGCTCTAACCGCTAGGCTACCCTGCCGACTATGTACAGACTCAGTGAGCATAGCCTTGCTATTGAGAAAGGCCGCCGTAAGCAGACATGGTTCTCAGAGAAGACAGGCTATGTGCTCACTGCCCACAAAATGAGGTGGAAACTGAGCGGCACTTCCTAACCTCCTTCCCAATGTATGACCATATTAGAGAGACATATTTCCCTCAGATTACACAGATCCACAAAGAATTAGAAAACAAATCCAATTTTGATAAACTCCCATATCTACTGCATGAAATACCAGTGTGCAGCAGCAAGATGTGTGACCTGTTGCCACGTGAAAAGGGGTGAAGAACAAACACCATTGTAAATCAGGGGTTGGAACTGGTTCATGGAACAGAACCAAAAACTGGAAAATAACAGAATTTTTCAAGGAACAGACAGGAAAGTGATCCATAATGTTCCGGAACAGAACCTCTATTTTAAAAGCATGGGAAATGGTTAATAACGATACTTCACAATCCAGGCATTTTTTCCAGTCTCACAAAAAGTGACTATGCTGTCACTCAGAAACGTACTCCAGTGTCTGCCTGCCCCTCCCCTCCTTCTGAGGAGGCTACTGTACTGACGTTACCATAGGCTACTGTACTGACGTTACCATAGGCTACTGACCTGACGTTACGATACGCTACTGTACTGACGTTACGATAGGCTACTGTACTGACGTTACCATAGGCTACTGTACTGACCTGACGTTACCATAGGCTACTGTACTGACCTGACGTTACGATAGGCTACTGACCTGACGTTACCATAGGTTACTGTACTGACGTTACGATAAGCTACTGTACTGACGTTACCATAGGCTACTGACCTGGCGTTACCATAGGCTACTGTACTGACGTTACCATAGGCTACTGAGCTGACGTTACGATAGGCTACTGTACTGACCTGACGTTACGATAGGCTACTGTACTGACCTGACGTTACGATAGGCTACTGTACTGACGTTACGATAGGCTACTGTGCTGACGTTACCATAGGCTACTGAGCTGACGTTACGATAGGCTACTGTACTGTCCTGACGTTTAGATAGGCTACTGTACTGACGTTACCATAGGCTACTGTACTGACGTTACGATAGGCTACTGTACTGACATTATCATAGGCTACTGACCTGACGTTACCATAGGCTACTGACCTGACGCGTTACCATAGGCTACTGACCTGACGTTACCATAGGCTACTGACCTGACGTTACCATAGGCTACTGACCTGACGTTACCATAGGCTACTGACCTGACGTTACGATAGGCTACTGTACTGACATTATCATAGGCTACTGACCTGACGTTACCATAGGCTACTGACCTGGCGTTACCATAGGCTACTGACCTGGCGTTACCATAGGCTACTGACCTGGCGTTACGATAGGCTACTGACCTGACGTTACCATAGGCTACTGTACTGGCGTTACGATAGGCTACTGTACTGACATTATCATAGGCTACTGACCTGACGTTACCATAGGCTACTGACCTGACGTTACGATAGGCTACTGACCTGACGTTACGATAGGTTACTGTACTGACGTTACGATAGGCTACTGTACTGACCTGACGTTACGATAGGCTACTGTACTGTCCTGACGTTACCATAGGCTACTGACCTGACGTTACGATAGGCTACTGACCTGACGTTACCATAGGCTACTGTACTGACGTTACGATAGGCTACTGTACTGACATTATCATAGGCTACTGACCTGGCGTTACCATAGGCTACTGACCTGACGTTACCATAGGCTACTGACCTGACGTTACGATAGGCTACTGTACTGACATTATCATAGGCTACTGACCTGACGTTACCATAGGCTACTGACCTGACGTTACCATAGGCTACTGACCTGACGTTACCATAGGCTACTGACCTGACGTTACCATAGGCTACTGACCTGACGTTACGATAGGCTACTGACCTGGCGTTACCATAGGCTACTGTACTGACGTTACGATAGGCTACTGTACTGACATTATCATAGGCTACTGACCTGGCGTTACCATAGGCTACTGACCTGGACGTTACCATAGGCTACTGACCTGACGTTACCATAGGCTACTGACCTGACGTTACGATAGGCTACTGACCTGACGTTACGATAGGTTACTGTACTGACGTTACGATAGGCTACTGTACTGACCTGACGTTACGATAGGCTACTGTACTGTCCTGACGTTTAGATAGGCTACTGTACTGACGTTACCATAGGCTACTGTACTGACGTTACGATAGGCTACTGTACTGACATTATCATAGGCTACTGACCTGACGTTACCATAGGCTACTGACCTGACGTTACCATAGGCTACTGACCTGACGTTACGATAGGCTACTGACCTGACGTTACGATAGGCTACTGTACTGGCGTTACGATAGGCTACTGTACTGACATTATCATAGGCTACTGACCTGACGTTACCATAGGCTACTGACCTGGCGTTACCATAGGCTACTGACCTGGCGTTACGATAGGCTACTGACCTGGCGTTACCATAGGCTACTGACCTGGCGTTACCATAGGCTACTGACCTGGCGTTACCATAGGCTACTGACCTGGCGTTACCATAGACTACTGACCTGGCGTTACCATAGACTACTGACCTGGCGTTACGATAGGCTACTGTACTGACGTTACGATAGGCTACTGTGCTGACGTTACCATAGGCTACTGACCTGACGTTACCATAGGCTACTGACCTGACGTTACCATAGGCTACTGACCTGACGTTACGATAGGCTACTGACCTGACGTTACGATAGGTTACTGTACTGACGTTACGATAGGCTACTGTACTGACCTGACGTTACGATAGGCTACTGTACTGTCCTGACGTTTAGATAGGCTACTGTACTGACGTTACCATAGGCTACTGTACTGACGTTACGATAGGCTACTGTACTGACATTATCATAGGCTACTGACCTGACGTTACCATAGGCTACTGACCTGACGTTACCATAGGCTACTGACCTGACGTTACCATAGGCTACTGACCTGACGTTACGATAGGCTACTGACCTGACGTTACGATAGGCTACTGTACTGACGTTACCATAGGCTACTGACCTGGCGTTACCATAGGCTACTGACCTGACGTTACGATAGGCTACTGACCTGACGTTACGATAGGCTACTGTGCTGACGTTACGATAGGCTACTGTGCTGACGTTACATGTGTTATTCAGAAGAGAGAGATTTAATTAGCAAGAGAAGAATGGATGAACTTGTTCAAAGCTAGTTAAGGATACTTACAGGCCTAGATATCACGATTCAAGTTAGATTTACTAACTGCAAAAAGGTAAGACGTGTTTTTAAACCTGGTATCGCTCTGCACACACAAGCTTGTTAGCTAGCTATAGCTTGTTAGCTAGCTAGCTCAAAGGATATTCAAGGTTCCTCCATAGAAGCCGCTCCTCCGTTGGTCCAATTCAGATAATGATGTCATAACAAGGTGCCCAGCACTTCAAGCCTCCTCCTAAGGACAGAGAATTTTGTTCGGTCATCATTAGTGGTAAACACTGGTCACTAACCACGTACTGTGTACTTCAAACGTACTGTGTACCAGACCGGACCCGGCTTCTCATCTGTCAACATGTTCAGCCTTAAAACCCAACCACACTAATCCTGTTTTCAGTCATCTGTCCATCTCTCCTTCTCTATGTCTGTCTGTCTCTCCCTCCATCTCTCTCTTGGTCTATTTCTGTCACTCTCTCCCTCGCTCCCTTTGTGGGTCTCTCTTTCTCTCGCTCTTGCTCTCTGCCTCTCTTTCTCCCTCAACCCCTCCCTGGCTGTCTCCTTCTCCCTCTACCCGGCTGTCTCCTTCTCCCGCCACCCCTCCCTGGCTGTCTCCTTCTCCCTCTACCCCCTGTCTCCTTCTCCCTCAACCCCTCCCTGGCTGTCTCCTTCTCCCTCTACCCCTCCCTGGCTGTATCCTTCTCCCTCTACCCCTGTCTCCTTCTCCCTCTACCCCTCCCTGGCTGTCTCCTCCTCCCTCTACCCCTCCCTGGCCGTCTCCTTCTCCCTCAACCCCTCCCTGGCTGTCTCCTTCTCCCTCTACCCCTCCCTGGCTGTCTCCTCCTCCCTCTACCTCCTGTCTCCTTCTCCCTCTACCCCTCCCTGGCTGTCTCCTCCTCCCTCTACCTCCTGTCTCCTTCTCCCTCTACCCCTCCCTGGCTGTCTCCTTCTCCCTCTACCCCTCCCTGGCTGTCTCCTTCTCCCTCTACCCCTCCCTGGCTGTCTCTTTCTCCCTCAACCCCTCCCTGGCTGTCTCCTTCTCCCTCTACTCCTCCCTGGCTGTCTCCTTCTCCCTCTACTCCTCCCTGGCTGTCTCCTTCTCCCTCAACCCCTCCCTGGCTGTCTCCTTCTCCCTCTACTCCTCCCTGGCTGTCTCCTTCTCCCTCTACCCCCTGTCTCCTTCTCCCTCTACCCCTCCCTGGCTGTCTCCTTCTCCCTGGCTCTGTCTTTCTCTCGCTCTCTTTCACTCCCTATGTTTCCACCTGCCTCTTGCTCTCTCTCTGTCTGCCTCTCCATCCGTCTTTCTCTCTCTCTGCCCATCTCCCCCTTTCACACACACACACACACACACACACACACACACACACACACACACACACACGCAGGGTGGTGGCATAGGGTCTGGAACTGCCTTTGTGTCTGAGAAAACAGACGATCAACCTCCTGTACCCTGACACTCTTGCAAATGCAGAGAGGATAGGGGCAGACACTCCTCATGAACTAGTCAATAAATCAAAATATGATCAAACTTTAGCGTACACACAGTGCAGCAAAATGTTTGTTACTAGCTGTCACAATTAAGTAAAATGTCAAACAAAGTACACAAATTATTAAACCGATAAACAACCTAAACAGCAAAACAGATGCAATCTATGAGTATCTACACCAGATTAATTTACACTAGAAATGATATGTACAGAGTAGATATAATAGAATGATATGTACAGAGTAGATATACTAGAATGATATGTACAGAGTATATATACTAGAATGATATGTACAGAGTAGAAATACGAGGAATGATATGTACAGAGTAGATATACTAGGAATGATATGTACAGAGTAGCTATACGAGGCATGATATGTACAGCAGTAGAATACTAGGAATGATATGTACAGAGTAGAAATACTAGGAATGATATGTACAGAGTATATATACTATAATGATATGTACAGCAGTAGATATACTAGAATGATATGTACAGCAGTAGATATACTAGAATGATATGTAGAGCAGTAGATATACTAGAATGATATGTACAGCAGTAGATATACTAGAATGATATGTACAGAGTAGATATACTAGAATGATATGTACAGAGTAGATATACCAGAATGATATGTACAGAGTAGATATACTAGGAATGATATGTACAGCAGTAGATATACTAGAATGATATGTAGAGCAGTAGATATACTAGAATGATATGTACAGAGTAGATATACTAGAATGATATGTACAGAGTAGATATACTAGAATGATATGTACAGAGTAGATATACTAGAATGATATGTACAGCAGTAGATATACTAGAATGATATGTACAGCAGTAGATATACTAGAATGATATGTACAGAGTATATATACTAGAATGATATGTACAGCAGTAGATATACTAGAATGATATGTACAGAGTAGATATACTAGAATGATATGTACAGAGTAGATATACCAGAATGATATGTACAGAGTAGATATACTAGGAATGATATGTACAGCAGTAGATATACTAGAATGATATGTAGAGCAGTAGATATACTAGAACGATATGTACAGAGTAGATATACTAGAATGATATGTACAGAGTAGATATACTAGAATGATATGTAGAGCAGTAGATATACTAGGAATTATATGTACAGCAGTAGATATACTAGAATGATATGTACAGCAGTAGATATACTAGAATGATATGTACAGAGTAGATATACTAGAATGATATGTAGAGCAGTAGATATACTAGAATGATATGTAGAGAAATATACTAGAATGATATGTACAGCAGTAGATATACTAGAATGATATGTACAGAGTAGATATACTAGAATGATATGTACAGAGTAGAAATACTAGGAATGATATGTACAGAGTAGAAATACTAGGAATGATATGTACAGAGTAGACATACTAGAATGATATGTAAAGAGTAGGTATACTAGAATGATAGATACAGAGTAGATATACTAGGAATGATATGTACAGAGTAGACATAATAGGGATGATATGTACAGAGTATATATACTATAATGATATGTACAGCAGTAGATATACTAGAATGATATGTACAGAGTAGATATACCAGAATGATATGTACAGAGTAGATATACCAGAATGATATGTACAGAGTAGATATACTAGGAATGATATGTACAGCAGTAGATATACTAGAATGATATGTAGAGCAGTAGATATACTAGAATGATATGTACAGCAGTAGATATACTAGAATGATATGTACAGAGTATATATACTAGAATGATATGTACAGAGTAGATATACCAGAATGATATGTACAGAGTAGATATACTAGAATGATATGTACAGAGTAGATATACTAGAATGATATGTAGAGCAGTAGATATACTAGAACGATATGTACAGAGTAGATATACTAGAATGATATGTACAGAGTAGATATACTAGAATGATATGTAGAGCAAAATATGATCAAACTTTAGCGTACACACAGTGCAGCAAAATGTTTGTTACTAGCTGTCACAATTAAGTAAAATGTCAAACAAAGTACACAAATTATTAAACCGATAAACAACCTAAACAGCAAAACAGATGCAATCTATGAGTATCTACACCAGATTAATTTACACTAGAAATGATATGTACAGAGTAGATATAATAGAATGATATGTACAGAGTAGATATACTAGAATGATATGTACAGAGTATATATACTAGAATGATATGTACAGAGTAGAAATACGAGGAATGATATGTACAGAGTAGATATACTAGGAATGATATGTACAGAGTAGCTATACGAGGCATGATATGTACAGCAGTAGAATACTAGGAATGATATGTACAGAGTAGAAATACTAGGAATGATATGTACAGAGTATATATACTATAATGATATGTACAGCAGTAGATATACTAGAATGATATGTACAGCAGTAGATATACTAGAATGATATGTAGAGCAGTAGATATACTAGAATGATATGTACAGCAGTAGATATACTAGAATGATATGTACAGAGTAGATATACTAGAATGATATGTACAGAGTAGATATACCAGAATGATATGTACAGAGTAGATATACTAGGAATGATATGTACAGCAGTAGATATACTAGAATGATATGTAGAGCAGTAGATATACTAGAATGATATGTACAGAGTAGATATACTAGAATGATATGTACAGAGTAGATATACTAGAATGATATGTACAGAGTAGATATACTAGAATGATATGTACAGCAGTAGATATACTAGAATGATATGTACAGCAGTAGATATACTAGAATGATATGTACAGAGTATATATACTAGAATGATATGTACAGCAGTAGATATACTAGAATGATATGTACAGAGTAGATATACTAGAATGATATGTACAGAGTAGATATACCAGAATGATATGTACAGAGTAGATATACTAGGAATGATATGTACAGCAGTAGATATACTAGAATGATATGTAGAGCAGTAGATATACTAGAATGATATGTACAGAGTAGATATACTAGAATGATATGTACAGAGTAGATATACTAGAATGATATGTAGAGCAGTAGATATACTAGAATGATATGTACAGCAGTAGATATACTAGAATGATATGTACAGAGTAGATATACTAGAATGATATGTAGAGCAGTAGATATACTAGAATGATATGTAGAGAAATATACTAGAATGATATGTACAGCAGTAGATATACTAGAATGATATGTACAGAGTAGATATACTAGAATGATATGTACAGAGTAGAAATACTAGGAATGATATGTACAGAGTAGAAATACTAGGAATGATATGTACAGAGTAGACATACTAGAATGATATGTAAAGAGTAGGTATACTAGAATGATAGATACAGAGTAGATATACTAGGAATGATATGTACAGAGTAGACATAATAGGGATGATATGTACAGAGTATATATACTATAATGATATGTACAGCAGTAGATATACTAGAATGATATGTACAGAGTAGATATACTAGGAATGATATGTACAGAAGTAGATATACTAGAATGATATGTACAGAGTAGATATACTAGGGATGATATGTACAGAGTAGATATACTAGAATGATATGTAGAGCAGTAGATATACTAGAATGATATGTACAGCAGTAGATATACTAGAATGATATGTACAGAGTAGATATACTAGAATGATATGTACAGAGTAGATATACCAGAATGATATGTACAGAGTAGATATACTAGGAATGATATGTACAGAGTAGATATACTAGAATGATATGTAGAGCAGTAGATATACTAGAATGATATGTAGAGAAATATACTAGAATGATATGTACAGCAGTAGATATACTAGAATGATATGTACAGAGTAGATATACCAGAATGATATGTACAGAGTAGATATACCAGAATGATATGTACAGAGTAGATATACCAGAATGATATGTACAGCAGTAGAGATACTAGAATGATATGTACAGCAGTAGATATACTAGAATGATATGTACAGCAGTAGATATACTAGAATGATATGTACAGAGTAGATACAGTGCCTTGCGAAAGTATTCGGCCCCTTGAACTTTGCGAACTTTTGCCACATTTCAGGCTTCAAACATAAAGATATAAAACTGTATTTTTTGTGAAGAATCAACAACAAGTGGGGCACAATCATGAAGTGGAACGACATTTATTGGATATTTCAAACTTTTTTAACAAATCAAAAACTGAAAAATTGGGCATGCAAAATTATTCAGCCCCTTTACTTTCAGTGCAGCAAACTCTCTCCAGAAGTTCAGTGAGGATCTCTGAATGATCCAATGTTGACCTAAATGACTAATGATGATAAATACAATCCACCTGTGTGTAATCAAGTCTCCGTATAAATGCACCTGCACTGTGATAGTCTCAGAGGTCCGTTAAAAGCGCAGAGAGCATCATGAAGAACAAGGAACACACCAGGCAGGTCCGAGATACTGTTGTGAAGAAGTTTAAAGCCGGATTTGGATACAAAAAGATTTCCCAAGCTTTAAACATCCCAAGGAGCACTGTGCAAGCGATAATATTGAAATGGAAGGAGTATCAGACCACTGCAAATCTACCAAGACCTGGCCGTCCCTCTAAACTTTCAGCTCATACAAGGAGAAGACTGATCAGAGATGCAGCCAAGGGGCCCATGATCACTCTGGATGAACTGCAGAGATCTACAGCTGAGGTGGGAGACTCTGTCCATAGGACAACAATCAGTCGTATATTGCACAAATCTGGCCTTTATGGAAGAGTGGCAAGAAGAAAGCCATTTCTTAAAGATATCCATAAAAAGTGTCGTTTAAAGTTTGCCACAAGCCACCTGGGAGACACACCAAACATGTGGAAGAAGGTGCTCTGGTCAGATGAAACCAAAATTGAACTTTTTGGCAACAATGCAAAACGTTATGTTTGGCGTAAAAGTAACACAGGCCATCACCCTGAACACACCATCCCCACTGTCAAACATGGTGGTGGCAGCATCATGGTTTGGGCCTGCTTTTCTTCAGCAGGGACAGGGAAGATGGTTAAAATTGATGGGAAGATGGATGGAGCCAAATACAGGACCATTCTGGAAGAAAACCTGATGGAGTCTGCAAAAGACCTGAGACTGGGACGGAGATTTGTCTTCCAACAAGACAATGATCCAAAACATAAAGCAAAATCTACAATGGAATGGTTCAAAAATAAACATATCCAGGTGTTAGAATGGCCAAGTCAAAGTCCAGACCTGAATCCAATCGAGAATCTGTGGAAAGAACTGAAAACTGCTGTTCACAAATGCTCTCCATCCAACCTCACTGAGCTCGAGCTGTTTTGCAAGGAGAAATGGGAAAAAATTTCAGTCTCTCGATGTGCAAAACTGATGAGACATACCCCAAGTGACTTACAGCTGTAATCGCAGCAAAAGGTGGCGCTACAAAGTATTAACTTAAGGGGGCTGAATAATTTTGCACGCCCAATTTTTCAGTTTTTGATTTGTTAAAAAGTTTGAAATATCCAATAAATGTCGTTCCACTTCATGATTGTGTCCCACTTGTTGTTGATTCTTCACAAAAAAATACAGTTTTATATCTTTATGTTTGAAGCCTGAAATGTGGCAAAAGGTCGCAAAGTTCAAGGGGGCCAAATACTTTCGCAAGGCACTGTATACTAGGAATGATATGTACAGAGTAGATATCGCAGAATGACATGTACAGAGTAGATATAGCAGAATGATATGTTCAGTACAGTAGATATAGCAGAATGATATGTACAGCAGTAGATATAGCAGAATGATATGTACAGCAGTAGATATAGCAGAATGATATGTACAGCAGTAGATGCAGAATGATATGTACAGCAGTAGTAGATATGTACAGCATAGATGCAGAATGATATGTACAGCAGTAGATATAGCAGAATGATATGTTCAGCAGTAGATGCAGAATGATATGTTCAGCAGTAGATGCAGAATGATATGTACAGCAGTAGATGCAGAATGATATGTTAGTAGATGCAGAATGATATGTTCAGCAGTAGATATAGCAGAATGATATGTTCAGCAGTAGATATAGCAGAATGATATGTACAGCAGTAGATTTAGCAGAACGACATACAGCAGTAGATTTAGCAGAACGATATGTACAGCAGTAGATATAGCAGAATGATATGTTCAGCAGTAGATATAGCAGAATGATATGTTCAGCAGTAGATATAGCAGAATGATAAACAGCAGTAGATATACTAGAATGATATGTACAGCAGTAGATAGTGAGATATGTCAAGAACCCAGTATATAATAAGTGTTGTGGATAATGTTAAAACCAGACGGCACCCTATTCCCTATATACGGCACTACTTTATACTACAGCCCTATTCCCTATATAGGGCACTACTTTATACTACAGCCCTATATAGGGCACTACTTTATACTACAGCCCTATTCCCTATATAGGGCACTACTTTATACTACAGCCCTATGCCCTATATAGGGAATTACATTATACTACAGCCCTATTCCCTATATAGGGCACTACTTTATACTACAGCCCTATTCCCTATATAGGGCACTACTTTATACTTCAGCCCTATGCCCTATATAGGGAATTACATTATACTACAGCCCTATTCCCTATATAGGGCACTACTTTATACTACAGCCCTATTCCCTATATAGGGCACGACTGTATACTACAGCCCTATATAGGGCACTACTTTATACTACAGCCCTATTCCTTATATAGGGCACTACTTTATACTACAGCCCTATATAGGGCACTACTTTATACTACAGCCCTATTCCCTATATAGGGCACTACTTTATACTACAGCCCTATTCCCTATATAGGGCACTACTTTATACTACAGCCCTATATAGGGCACTACTTTATACTACAGCCCTATTCCCTATATAGGGCACTACTTTATACTACAGCCCTATTCCCTATATAGGGCACTACTTTATACTTCAGCCCTATTCCCTATATAGGGCACTACTTTATACTACAGCCCTATTCCCTATATAGGGCACAACTTTATACTACAGCCCTATATAGGGCACTACTTTATACTACAGCCCTATTCCCTATATAGGGCACTACTTTATACTACAGACCTATATAGGGCACTACTTTATACTACAGCCCTATGCCCTATATAGGGCACTACTTTATACTACAGCCCTATTCCCTATATAGGGCACTACTTTATACTACAGCCCTATTCCCTATATAGGGCACTACTTTATACTTCAGCCCTATGCCCTATATAGGGAATTACATTATACTACAGCCCTATTCCCTATATAGGGCACTACTTTATGCTACAGCCCTATTCCCTATATAGGGCACAACTGTATACTACAGCCCTATATAGGGCACTACTTTATACTACAGCCCTATTCCCTATATAGGGCACTACTTTATACTACAGCCCTATTCCCTATATAGGGCACTACTTTATACTACAGCCCTATATAGGGCACTACTTTATACTACAGCCCTATTCCCTATATAGGGCATTACTTTATACTACAGCCCTATTCCCTATGTAGGGCACTACTTTATACTACAGCCCTTTCCCTATATAGGGCACTACTTTATACTACAGCCCTATATAGGGCACTACTTTATACTACAGCCCTATATAGGGCACTACAGCCCTATTCCCTATATAAAACACTACTTTATACTACAGCCCTATTCCCTATATAGGGCACTACTTTATACTACAGCCCTATATAGTACACTACTTTATACTACAGCCCTATTCCCTACATAACACACTACTTTATACTACAGCCCTATTCCCTACATAACACACTACTTTATACTACAGCCCTATTCCCTATGTAGTCCTGCTTTTGACCAGGGCCGTATGGTGACTCGGGAGCCATTTGGGAAGCAAACCGGTCTGTTAGCTCACAGGTGGCACTCCCTCAGACACTATCCCTCAATAACACCAGTAGGAAAACCAATCAGAAGGCAGCTCTCTCAGCCAATGGCTGCTCAGCGTCTGTGGTAACTGTAGCATTGGGCCTGGTTGTGATTGGCCAGGTGTTACAGGCAGGAAAGGCTGTGATTGGCTGCCTGGGAGCTGTTGCTTCAGAAGCTCCATGGCAACATAGCTTCAGAATGTGAATGGATGGAGGGATGGAAAGAGAGGCTGCTCTTTCACTCAGACCTCTGCATTATTCATACGGAGTCCCTGAGGACTTGGAGAGAGAGAGTCAGTGTGTTGACTGGCAGGCTGGGGTGAGGGAACAGCAATAATTGCATCTCACAGTGCAATTCAACCAGCCAAACAGCTCTTTCTCTCCATTTCTAATTCAAGGGGCTTTGTTGGCATGGGAAACATATGTTAACATTGCTTAAGCAAGTGAAGTAGATAAACAAAAAGTGAAATAAACAAAAATGAACGGTAAACATTACACTCACAGAAGTTCCAAAATAAGAGATTTCAAAATGTCATATTATGTATATATACAGTGTTGTAACAATGTACAAATAGTTAAAGTACAAAAATAAATAAGCATAAATATGAGTTGTATTTACAATGGTGTTTGTTCTTCACTGGTTGCCCTTTTCTTGTGGCAACAGGTCACAAATCGTGCTGCTGTGATGGAACACTGTGGTATTTCACCCAGTAGATATGGGAGTTTATCAACATGGTGTGGTTTCAAAATCTTTGTAGGTCTTTGTAATCTGAGGGAATAACACCACATTACCAAAAGTATGTGGACACCTGTTCATCAAACATCTCATTCCAAAATCATGGGCTTTAATATGGAGTTGGTCCCCCCCTTTTCTGCTATAACAGCCTCCACTCTTCTGGGAAGGCTTTCCACTAGATGTTGGAACATTGCTGCTATAACAGCCTCCACTCTTCTGGGAAGGCTTTCCACTAGATGTTGGAACATTGCTGCTATAACAGCCTCCACTCTTCTGGGAAGGCTTTCCACTAGATGATGGAACATTGCTGTAATAACAGCCTCCACTCTTCTGGGAAGGCTTTCCACTAGATGATGGAACATTGCTGCTATAACAGCCTCCACTCTTCTGGGAAGGCTTTCCACTAGATGATGGAACATTGCTGCTATAACAGCCTCCACTCTTCTGGGAAGGCTTTCCACTAGATGATGGAACATTGCTGCTATAACAGCCTCCACTCTTCTGGGAAGGCTTTCCACTAGATGATGGAACATTGCTGCTATAACAGCCTCCACTCTTCTGGGAAGGCTTTCCACTAGATGATGGAACATTGCTGCTATAACAGCCTCCACTCTTCTGGGAAGGCTTTCCACTAGATGATGGAACATTGCTGCTATAACAGCCTCCACTCTTCTGGGAAGGCTTTCCACTAGATGATGGAACATTGCTGCTATAACAGCCTCCACTCTTCTGGGAAGGCTTTCCACTAGATGTTGGAACATTGCTGCTATAACAGCCTCCACTCTTCTGGGAAGGCTTTCCACTAGATGATGGAACACTGCTGCTATAACAGCCTCCACTCTTCTGGGAAGGCTTTCCACTAGATGATGGAACATTGCTGTTATAACAGCCTCCACTCTTCTGGGAAGGCTTTCCACTAGATGATGGAACATTGCTGCTGGGACTTCCATTCAGCCATAAGAGCATTAGTGACTTTGGGCACTGATGTTGGGCGATTAGTCCTGGCTCACAGTCAGGGTTTCAATTAAATCCAAAGGTGTTCGATGGGGTTGAGATTAGGGCTCTGTGCAGACTAGTCAAGTTCTTCCACACCGATCGACAAACCATTTCTGTATGGACCTCGCTTTGTGCACGGGGGCGTTGTCATGCTGGCCTTCCCCAAACTGTTGCCACAAAGTTGGAAGTACAGAATCATCTAGAATATCATTGTATGCTGCAGCATTAAGATTTCCCTTCACTGGAACTAAGGGGCACGAACCAAGAAAAACAACCCCAGACCATTATACCAGACTTTACAGTTGGCATGACGCATTCGGGCAGGTAGCGTTCTCCTGGCATCCGCTAACCCAGATTCATCAGATGGTGACGCATGAGTCATCATTCCAAAGAACATGTTTCCAATGCTCCAGAGTCCAATGGAGGTGAGCTTTAAAACACTCTGCATTATGCATGGTAATCTTTGGCTGGTGTGCGGCTGCTCGGCCATTGAAACCCATTTCATGAAGCTCCCGACGAACAGTTCTTGTGCTGACGTTGCTTCCAGAGGCAGGTTGGAACTCGGTAGTGAGAGTTGCAACCGAGGACAATTTTTTTTTAAATATTTTTTTAACGTAATCAATTACTCTGCAGTCTCGTTCTGTGAGCTTGTGGTCTGACACTTCGTGGCTGAGGCGTTGTTGAACTAGTTGCTGCTGTTGGCCCTCCTTGGTTAGTGACAAACATCAGCTAAATGTACTGTTCATGTAATTTCAGAAATACAATATGTTTTCATTCATTGAATTATTTTATTTGCATAAAATAGACAAGAGACCAGTCTTATCAAAAATAGATAATAGTATTTATTCTCGGAGCGCGCTGCCATGTAACCACCAACAGTTTATATACAAACGTCCTTCCTCCTATCAACCAGGACCCAACAAGTTGAAAAGTTCATTCCAACCCACTAGCTCGCTCACTCCAGACACACACTTATCTATTAACTTCTGAATCTTCACCTTCATCCATCACTATTTAGAAGACAGTTCCAGATGATGGAAAACCCAGGAAAACACTCTCTGCCTTATCTAAACATCCCAGAGCTAAGTTGAGTCGGTTCAACCATAGGTTAACGACCCCTTTGCTTACTTAAAACCCCACAATTCCAGTCTTCTCCAACCTGGCTGGAATGGTATTTATTTTATTTAATTACCCCCTTCTCATGCTCCACAATCCCTTCCTTATTAATATTATTAATCAGATATAATAAAACAGTATAAGTTTCATTAGTTATAGTTCTATTTAAATTTTAGATGTTTAGTAATTTATTCATAATATTCCTAACAGGTAGACATTTGACTTCAGATTCTAGTAGGGTGAGGCCGGGTGCAGCAGACTTTCTGGGAGGGGGGAGGGGGAGAGAGAGGGAGGGAGAGAGAGAGACTCACCAATTCACTGATAATGTTGAAGAGAGTGGGACTCAAGCTGCATCCCTGTCTCACCCCACGACCCCGTGGAAAGAAATGTGTTTGACAATTTTAACCGCACTTTGTGTACATGGATTTTATGTCATGTTTCTCCTCCCAAACACCACATGGCATCAATCTGTATAGCAGACCCTCATTCCAAATTGAGTCAAAAGGTTTTTTTGAAGTGAAGCATGAGAAGACTGTCTTCATTTTGGTTTGTTTTTCAATTAGGGTGTGCAGGGTGAATACGTGGTCAGTCGTACAGCAGTTTGGTAAAAACCCAGTTTGACGTTTGCTCAGTACATTGTTTTCACTGAGGAAATATATATGAGTCTGCTGTTAATGATAATGCTCCCAGGTGATATTTATTAACAATGTTTTGACCCTTACGTCTTCATCAGGCATCCATATCCCAGGTGGGGGGAGGAAGGTCCTATATATATGGGCAGTACTCAGTGACATCACTTCCTGAAACAGGAGGTAAAAAAATAAAAATGGTTTAAACAGTTTCACAATATTCCCATTCAATGTATCAAAACAAACAAAAGAACCAACCAGGGAGTCAAGATAAGCCATTAGGGAGGATTATGAGGTCATAACAGATCACATCCAGGTCTCCCCTGTCCCCAGCTGGCTCCCCTCCCCAGCTGGCCTCTCCCCGGCTGGCCTCTCCACCAGCTGGCCTCTCCACCAGCACCCCTCTCCACCAGCACCCCTCTCCACCAGCACCCCTCTCCACCAGCACCCCTCTCCAACCGCAGGCCTGTACCCAGACAACTCAGCCTCTACTGGGGGAACAGAAAAAGATCTCCTGCTGGGAACAAAGACCACACGTCCGGACAGATGTTGTGTTTTTACCCGGCGATAGAGTGATGAGAGCTTGAGGAATGGAGAGGGGAGTCAGGGAGGGGTTAAAAACACCATCTCACACACCCACAGGGATTAGGCCCGTCAGGCTCGGTGAGACGGACCAGACTCCTCCCCTACACCCTGAGTGTGTGTTGTCTTACAGGCCAGCAAGCTGGCTGGCTTTTTTTTCACCTTGGAAATCGCTGGTGAGATGGTAACAGGCGCTCAGCAAAACACAGCACGCGCTCCTTTTTTATTACCATAGCAACCTGCCCCTGGATACAGGCGGATACAGCTGGTTGGACCACCACGTCATCCTCTAGAACCTAGCGGTTGTTATGGCAGCACACTGAAACCGCGTGGTGGGGGAGGTAACATGAGGGGAGGGTGGGGGAGGTCAGCTCCAAGGGCTGTTGTGTAGGGAGGCACATTAGACTGTTGTTGGTAAATAGACAGCAAACATGTAAACACCAGACGGCCCCTCCCCCACGTGCTTCTGTCCCTGAGAAACTGCTTTCTAATGCCGACGATAAAAATAAAATAAAAACACCAAAAACAAAAAGGAATAATGCTTTATATAACTTTATTTATATAAATCACTTTGAACAACAAAGAACTGATAAAAGTGAAAAATAATAGCTTGAATGATGTCTGAATTGAAGGCCTGGTTTCCCCCAGACACAAGCCTAGTCCAATAGGGTATATAAAGGCCTGGTTTCCCCAGACACAAGCCTAGTCCAATAGGGTATATAAAGGCCTGGTTTCCCCCAGACACAAGCCTAGTCCAGTAGGGTATATAAAGGCCTGGTTTCCCCCAGACACAAGCCTAGTCCAGTAGGGTATATAAAGGCCTGGTTTCCCCCAGACACAAGCCTAGTCCAATAGGGTATATAAAGGCCTGGTTTCCCCAGACACAAGCCTAGTCCAATAGGGTATATAAAGGCCTGGTTTCCCCAGACACAAGCCTAGTCCAATAGGGTATATAAAGGCCTGGTTTCCCCAGACACAAGCCTAGTCCAATAGGGTATATAAAGGCCTGGTTTCCCCAGACACAAGCCTAGTCCAATAGGGTATATAAAGGCCTGGTTTCCCCAGACACAAGCCTAGTCCAATAGGGTATATAAAGGCCTGGTTTCCCCCAGACACAAGCCTAGTCCAATAGGGTATATAAAGGCCTGGTTTCCCCCAGACACAAGCCTAGTCCAGTAGGGGAAACTACATTTTGGGGCAGTTTCTCAAACAGACTAAACTCAGTAGAGGACTAAACAGAAACAGAAAATGCTTGTCATTCCAGTTAAATCTGTGTCCTGGGAACTGCCATGTTGAATACAATTCCATCATAGACAAAGAGAATGGAAGCATATCTTTAAGACAACAGGACATGTTTCTATTTATGAATGTTTTGTTTAGAGTCACATGATCTATGAACACTGAACAGTATCCAAAACTATGAGTTCTAACACACAGAACAGTCTCAACGACATAAACCACAAACCGCTTGGAGGGAACAATGGCTTCATCACAAATGGCACCCTATTTCAATAATTAACCCAATAGGGCTCTGGTCTAAAGTAGTGCACTATATAGGGAATAGGGTTCCATAGGGCCCTGGTCTAAAGTAGTGCACTATATAGGGAATAGGGTCCCATAGGGCTCTGGTCTAAAGTAGTGCACTATATAGGGAATAGGGTCCCATAGGGCTCTGGTCTAAAGTAGTGCACTATATAGGGAATAGGGTCCCATAGGGCTCTGGTCTAAAGTAGTGCACTATATAAGGAATAGGGCGCCATTTATTGTGCTAGAGGTGTTAAAACCTTGTGGAACAAACAGGTTGTGGCTGTTTGTTCCCCATCAGAACTAACAAAGGGAGGGGTAGAGGTGAAGCGTCATGGGGGGTTGAGTTACTTAGTGATGTGTGTATGAGAGACCTCACCACCCACCCCCCCCATGACGTAGTGTGGTCCATCACTGTCAAGATGCATCATCACATCTGACTTTTACTCTGCTGGTCACCCTCCAGCACCAACAACCTCTGCCCCATAGACAGAGTCACCGCCTTAATCTAGAGAGGAGGATAGAGGGGAGGGACAGAGGAGATGAGAGAAGGGAGGAGGGGGAAGAGAGGAAGGAGGGAGGGGGGACAGAGGAGGAGAGACAGATGGGGATAGAGAACGGAGGGAGAGAGGGAGGGAAATAGAGGATGAGAAGTCGTTAAATTTACAAGGTGGAAAACCCAAACATGGTCTCTGCCTCTCAGACAGAATACATTAAGAAACAAGTGTCTGAGTAAAGGAAACCCAAACATGGTCTCTGCCTCTCAGACAGAATACATTAAGAAACAAGTGTCTGAGCAGGTCACAGTTCAGCTGGCGTCGAGTCTAACGAGTTTGTTCGCATTAAAACACCTTCGCTTGAAAAAGCGGCAATAGTAGTTTGTCCATTTTGAGTCGGCGTAGTCGGTATACACTTCTTCAAAATAGAATTAATCAAAGATCCTGTAACTCGAGAAAATCGGCCATTAATTGACATTTTTGCTGAAGAGATCTTAGGTGACACAATGTGACATCGAACTAAGACGACTGGTGAAGTATTTTTCTATGAAAGAGTTCAACGAGAGAACTTGTTTTCATGCAAAGACTTGATTGAAGAATCCCCACTGTTGACCAATCACTGACGAAGGGGCGTCGGTTTCAGACCTTCAGTTTGCCTCCAGAAAAAAGGTGTGTGCCGGAACAGCAGATAAAACCCCGGCCAGAGTCTGTAGCCCCGGCCAGAGTCCAAAACGTCATCATAATATATGCACAAACGCTGCCGAACTGTTTCAGCTGGGAAGCATGCGGACACCTTAAGTCAGACCGACCCCCCCACACACACAGAAATAAATAAACAGACATTGTATTGTTCTTGCTGGTACAGTATCGAGGAGTGTCTGACTGCCGTTCCTGAGCAACACCACCATCTAGTGTGTGTTTTTCTCCAAGACAAACACAGGTACTAAGCAGACAAAGAACAAGCCTGAGTACCAGTGTGCCACCAGTGTGCCATCATGCCAACTCCTCTATCAACCTCGTGTCTACGATTGGCTTGTCAATAACCTCGTCTCCAGCCTATAAGCCTGGGATCTATAGGACTGACGTACTGAGGAAAGTACTTGTCATTTCATTTTTTGGCGAATCACACGACTGCGAGGCACGGGGAAGGTTAGGAGGAAGTTGCTGTGGGAGATGATTGGTTAATCAGCTTAATCTACGAACCAGAAGGCCAATGTCCCGGGTCTCTCTCTATTGGCTAACAAAGACCCAGTTTGGCATGTCTCTCCACCAGACCAGATGTCCACCGGACAACATGTTCTCATCAATGGGCACAACTCTGAAGTTTCACTTCGATATACATGCATGGCATGAAATTACTTTAGTAAAGAGGCGTGGTTTGATGTGGGTGGGTGCTGAGAGGCGTGGTTTGATGTGGGTGGGTGCTGAGAGGCGTGGTTTGATGTGGGTGGGTGCTGAGAGGCGTGGTTTGATGTGGGTGGGTGCTGAGAGGCTTGGTTTGATGTGGGTGGGTGCTGAGAGGCTTGGTTTGATGTGGGTGGGTGCTGAGAGGCGTGGTTTGATGTGGGTGGGTGCTGAGAGGCGTGGTTTGATGTGGGTGGGTGCTGAGAGGCGTGGTTTGATGTGGGTGGCTGCTGAGAGGCGTGGTTTGATGTGGGTCGGTGCTGAGAGGCGTGGTTTGATGTGGGTGGGTGCTGAGAAGCGTGGTTTAATGTGGGTGGGTGTTTCGAGAGGCGTGGTTTGAGATGGGTGGGTGTTTTGAAGGAGGCGAGGTTTGATGTGGGTGGGTGTTTTGAGAGAGGCGAGGTTTGATGTGGGTGGGTGTTTTGAGAGAGGCGTGGTTTGATGTGGGTGTGTCTTAACCAATCCACTCCCACGAGATCATTGCAAGTAATACCTTCTTCAAACACACATGACAGAGCCCTGATCAACAGTAGTGAACTAATGGGAAGCATCACAGTTCAAAGAGGGTTACCTCATCCAGTTGTCGCTCTACAGCCTGTCTGTACTCCAGAGTGACCGGCTGCTGCTTGGGGCTCACTGCTGCCACCTGCTGACTGGAAGACCCCAGGACATAGCTGCACGGACCGCAGAATGATTTTACATCAATACAAATGACTTTTTAAAGCCAACAGAAAAGACAAACTATTGTCTCGTAAATCCATCTAAAAATATTTTAGCGGGGCTGTTACTACTGGCAACATGATTTGTCATCTTGAGTGTCAGAGATGCTGCGTGATGGTGTCTCAGTGTGAGAGAGACCACACTAAGAGATACATATTTCCACACAGATCTACAAAGAATATGAACAATAAAATAAAAAAACATTGATAAACTCCCATTTCTGTTAGGTGAAATACCAATCACAGCAGCAAGATTTGTGGCCCGTTGCCATGAAAACAGGACAACACGTGCTGCATAAACATTGTGAAAATCACCAATATTTAACAGTCAATGTTTAAATTCCCCACTATAAGTACTACAACTATATCAGTCACTGGTTTAAGTCCTGCTCAGACTGCCCCCCACATCGCTACATGGCTCACCTCTCTATGGCAGTCACATTGAGGCAGAACAGAGACCTGATGTGGTCCAGTTTCCTGGGTGTAGAGATGTAGACCATGCCAAGCAGAGAGCTGCAGCCACGACAGGTCAGGTGGACTTTCAGACTGTAACAGGGGGAAATATCACACGACAGGTCGGGGGGGAATATCACACGACAGGTCGGGGGGGATTATTATTATTATTATTATAACCCTATAGGACCGGGTTCCGCCATTCTAACCCTATAGGACCGGGTTCCACCATTCTAACTAGAGGTCGACCGATTATGATTTTTCAACGCCGATACCGATTATTGGAGGACCAAAAAGCCGGTACCGATTGGACGATTTTTAAAATGTATTTGTAATAATGACAATTACAACAATACTGAACAAACACTTAATATAATACATCAATAAAAATCAATTTAGCCTCAAGTAAATAATGAAACATGTTCAATTTGGTTTAAATAATGCAAAAACAAAGCGTTGGAGAAGAAAGTAAAAGTGCAATATGTGCCATGTAAGAAAGTTCCTTGCTCAGAACATGAGAACATATGAAAGCTGGCGGTTCCTTCAATATTCCCAGGTAGGAAGTTTTAGGTTGTAGTTATTATAGGACTATTTCCCTCTATACTACAATTTGTACTTCATTAACCTCTGACTATTGGATGTTATATATATATATATATATATACACACACACACACTTTAGTATTGTGTAACAATATAGCTTCCGTCCCTCTCCACGCTCCTACCTGGGCTTGAACCAGGAACACATCGACAACAGCCACCTTCGAAGCAGCATTACCCATGCAGAGCAAGGGGAACAACCACTCCAAGTCTCAGAGGGAGTGACGTTTGAAACGCTATCAGCGCGCACGGCGCTAACAGTTAGCTATTTCACATCGGTTACACCAGCCTCATCCCAGGAGTTGATAGGCTTGAAGTCATAAACAGTGCAATGCTTGACGCACAATGAAGAGCTGCTGGCAAAACGCACGACAGTGCTGTTTGAATGAATGTTTACAAGCCTGCTTCTGCCTACCACCGCCCAGTCAGATAGTTGTATGCTCAGTCAGATTATATGCAACGGAGGACACGCTAGATAAACTAGTAATATCATCAACCATGTGTAGTTAATAACTAGTGATTATGATTGATTGTTTTTTACAAGATAAGTTTTATGCTAGCTAGCAACTTACCTAGGCTTACTGCATTTGCGTAACAGGCAGTCTCCTTGTGGAGTGCAACGAGAGGCAGGTGGTTATAGCGTTGGACTAGTTAACTGTAAGGTTGCAAGATTGTCAGCTCGGGTATCCAATCTGTCGTTCGTTCTGCCCGTGAACGAGGCAGTTAACCCACCGTTCCTAGGCTGTCATTGAAATTAAGAATGTGTTCTTCACGGACTTGCCTAGCTTTTTTTTTTTTTACGGCCAAATCGGTGTCCAAAAATACAGATTTCCGATTGTTATGAAAACTTGAAATCGGCCATTCCGATTAATCGGTCGACCTCTAATTCTAACCCTATAGTCCATCACAATGTGACACAGTTAGTACTTTACGAAGGTAAACAGTGAGGAATTTGGCAGAGGTTATTAGCAGCTAGCTAGACAAACAGACATACGCTAACAGACATACGCTCACTTACCAGCCTAGATCCTTCTTACAGGTACCGGAGAAGTGAGTTTCTTCGCCAACCAAAACATTGTCACTGACACCTGCAATATAAAGAGGGAATTGTTCTCTTTGGGAAATTGGGAGAACAATATCTAATTAGGAAATCAATCTGTCTTGTCCTTAGACATAAGCCTGATCCAAGATGTGTTTGTGGTCTTGCCAATTCCATCATGTACCCTCGCTGTGGCACATGGAACCGGGTGGCACATGGAACGGGTATCACTGTAAAAACTTTTTATAAATGATTCAAACTGAAATCCCAAAATGGAGTCGAACTTTGCGTGCGAGATTAGTGTCAATTCACATACGCTGAGTAGGGCAGGGGTCACCAACTAGATTAACTAACCTACTGAGTAGGGCAGGGGTCACCAACTAGATTAACTAACCTACTGAGTAGGACAGGGATCACCAAGTAGATTAACTAACCCACTGCATTAGCTCACCAGTCAATTTATTACCTGTATTGATCATTCAGAGCTAATAAGGATAATTTCACAGTAGTTTCAGAGACCTGCAATAGAACTAAGACAGTAATATGTGTGTGAACTCTACATAGTAGTGTTCTGTGGGTGTTACTGAGCAGGCTGATACCTATGGATTTTACACATGAAATGGGTTAGGGCTGTACGGTTCATAAACACGGCCTTCGGAAAGGATTCAGACCTCTTGACTTTTTCCACATTTTGGTTAGGTTACAGCCTTGTACCAAAATGTGAATAAATAGGTTTTTCCTCAATCTACACACAATACCCAATAATGACAAAGCAAAAACAGGTTTAGAATTTTGTTAATTTATTAAAATATCACATGTACATAAGTTTTGACACCCTTTACCTAGTACTTTGTCAGTGACTACGTGAAGTCTTCCTGAGTATGATACTACAAGCTTGGCACACCTGTATTTGGAGAGTTTCTCCCATTCTTCTCTGCAGATCCTCACAAGCTCTGTCAGGTTGGATGGGGAGCGTCGCTGCACTGCTATTTTCAGGTCTCTCCAGAGATGTTCGATCGGGTTCAAGTCCGGGCTCTGGCTGGGCCACTCAAGGACCACAGGTGGCCTCCAATCAAGTTGTAGAAATCCCCCAAAAAGGGCCTCGACACAATCCTGTCTTGGAGCTCTACGGACAATTCCTTCAACCTCATGGCATGGTTTTTGCTCTGACATGCACTGTCAACTGTGGGATCTTAAATAGACAGGTGTGTGTCTTTCCAAATCAATTGAATTTACCACAGGTGGACTCCAAGTTATAGAAACATCAAGGATGATCAATGGAAACAGGATGCACCTGAGCTCAATTTAGAGTATAATACTTATGTAAATAAGGTATCTATTGTTTATTTGTTTGTCCTTATGGGGTAGTGTGTGTAGATTGCAGAGTATTTTTTAAATTTAATCTATTTTAAATTAAGGCTGTAAAGTAACAAAATTTGGAATAAAGTGAAGGGGTCTGAATACTTTCAAAAGGCACTAAGTACGCCCTTGATGCAATTACAGTCCAATACATCCACTGTGGGATTAACAGTTGTTTGTTGTCAAACGAATTATAGTCATTTTAAATGATGCAACATTGCAACCTTGTTTAGCAGTACTTAGTCCAAATATGGCATAATTCCACTAGTTAATTTGGTACTCCCTGTACATAGCTCCATTCTTGTGTATTCTATGTTAATATTTCTCTAACGTTGCATCCTTGGAAAGGGCTCATAAGCAAGCATTTGATGCGTAAATACACACCCATGGTATTCTGCACATGTGACTAATCAAAGTGGAGGAGGGACTTTTATTTTGAAGGAAACAGCAAATTCCACTGTTGTGGCTACTTTCATATGGGTAGGGACCGATGATGCCGGACAAGCCGGGCTAAATTTGACACGGTCAGTTAATCCTGAAAATTTCAACAACTTTGAAAGTTCCTACAAGTGCAGTCACAAAAACCATCAAGCGCTATGATGAAACTGTCTCTCATGAGGACCGCCACAGGAAAGAAAGACCCAGTTACTTCTGCTGCAGAGGATAAGTTCATTAGAGTCACCAGCCTCAGAAATTGCAACCCAAATAAAGTAACAGACATCTCAACATCGGACAATGTTCCTCCTGCGGCAGCAGCGAATGAGGATTCTTAATAAATACATTTGTACCAGGAAGTTAGACAGCCCTTCTGAACGCAGACCAGCTCGTCTTCGGGGTCCAAAAACGTATTATGTAGAACAAACAAACCGCTCTGATTCTAACGAATCATGTTAGTTCTATTCATGCTATTTCTAATCTGCAAAGTCATTTTTCTTTAAGGAGACCAGAACAAATTCACATAAGTGAGTTACAGATGTGTCATTGAAAGTCTAAGAAGCGGTAGATCTGTTCTGCACTATTTCTATGCTTCCAGGCGATTACCTTCCGTTTTTATTATCTTTTACTATTTGGTTTTGTACACCCGTTTCAAAACAGCTGAAAATACATTATTTTGGACGAAGGAAAATATATTTCACAGTAGTTAAGAAGGTACAAATGATTCTCTACACACTATCCCTGTTCGTTTTGTCACAGAAATTAAATTAGGCCAATTTTTATAAATTGTAGTAACCAGGAAATGTCGGACGGAGCGATGTCTGCATTTTGCATCTTTAATTAACTCTGCATTGTTGGGAAAGGACTCCCACTGTAAAGTTAAATACTTCACGGTGAAGTCTACATCTGTTGTATTCGGCGCAGATGACAAATACAATTTGAACCTCGTTTCGCCATCTGGGAAAGCCGGGCGCTGCAGCGGGGCACTTCTCAATGCCATAGTTCAGGGTCAAAACAGACACAATGAGTAATGCATTGTATTCTGACACAACCAAGGCTATCACACTAACCAGATCTACAATGTAGTCCGCTAGAAACTTACGTTTCAGGAGTATTTGATTTTTTTCGTCCTCACTCCCAGCCCAAGACAACGAGTCACCGACAGGCAACTTGCAACTCCCGCAGAAAAAGACAACCGGTGGGTCGCTATCATCGTCTTCTACGAACTTCCCTTGTTTAGAGATGTCCTTAATGATGGTTGAGTCAGCATAAACTCCATCGTTGACGGTGACTTCATATGTCACGTTTGAATCTTTGCAAAGTGCTCTTCTCCCCGACATGTTTCTTTTTTTCGAACTTGGGCGGGTTTGGCGACAGACAGTCGCAGACAATACAGGAAATACGTCATACGGCCCGCCTAAAAAAGAAAAGCGGAAGTTTCATGTCATAATTTTTTAATTAAAAAAATATATATTATTATTTATTTGTTTTAATTCTAATATATTTTTATTATGAACACAACAAACACAAAACCCCTCAGAAATATACAAACGAGTACATAAACCTAACAGACGGGGGTATTACATTACATTACATTACAGTATTGTCAAATACTTTTATGGTGCGTATTGCTTTTTTGTTTTTACATTTACTGAAGAATTGAAATATTATTTTGAAATCAATCTTAAATAATGTGAAAAGGGGTTTGTTCTCTGCCCACTTCATTTTATGGACAAAGAATCTTCCAGGAAAGATAAACAAATGAACAATGAAAGTTCAATCAGGGTCCATATCATTTGGTTCAAAATAAAACATAATATCAGTCTTTCAAATTAACATTAATAGTCGTTTCTTTTAAAATAAAATCTTCTAACTCCAAAATCTTCTGACATAAGAGCAGTCCCTAAATATATGGTGAAGAGTCTCTGGGTCACAACCACAAAATACACATTTGTTATCAACAGCTAATTAGAATCTGTGTATGATAAAGGTCTTTACAGGGTAGATTCTATTAATGAGTTTGTATGATAATTCTGTCACCTTATTAGATACAATATTTACCAGACAACAACAAAACATTGTTCCAGTTACCTTGTCCTAGGGCTGTATTCCAGTACATTTTAGCAGTGGGAATAGTAACATATTGACATAGTTTCCTTATATAATGTTATATTTAAAATGTCCATTTCTTCTAATTGTATTGCATTGTTGCACTTGAGTATTGTTATATTCTCCTAAGAGAAGAATAGCACCTAATATTTGGAGATAAACCTGATATTTTTTTATCTTTATTTAACTAGGCAAGTCAGTTAAGAACAAATTCATATTTTCAATGACAGCCTAGGAACAGTGGGTTAGTTGCCTGTTCAGGGGCTGAACAACAGATTTGTACCTTGTCAGCTCAGGGATTTGAACTTGCAACCTTCCGGTTACTAGTCCAACACTCTAACCACCAGGCCAGGCTACTCTAACCACCAGGCTACTCTAACCACCAGGCTACTCTAACCACCAGGCTACTCTAACCACCAGGCTACTCTAACCACCAGGCTACTCTAACCACCAGGCTACTCTAACCACCAGGCTACTCTAACCACCAGGCTACTCTGACCACCAGGCTACTCTGACCACCAGGCTACTCTGACCACTAGGCTACTCTGACCACTAGGCTACCCTGACCACTAGGCTACCCTAACCACTAGGCTACCCTGAGAAGGCATGATCGTTAGCCAATTGTGAACATTTTATCTCTTTGTCTTGTATCTGAATACCCCTAAAACTATCCTTATTTATATGAAGTGCCATAACTTGTGTGACCAATAAAAATAAGAAAGGAGAAATAATACAAATAAAACTATCCTTATTTTTTATTTCATTCTACTGATGACCTCCCCTTTAAATGCACCTCTTAAAACTGCTACCCCTGCAGAGTGGGGAGTCTTACTACTGATGACCTCCCCTTTAAATGCACCTCTTAAAACTGCTACCCCTGCAGAGTGGGGAGTCTTACTACTGATGACCTCCCCTTTAAATGCACCTCATAAAACTGCTACACCTGCAGAGTGGTTGTTGCCATATGATAACCAGATATTGTTACCCCATTGATTTTTCCAAAATGATAGATCGGAAGGACAAGCATGAGTCTCTTGTAGAAAGTAAAAGTCTGCATTACAGGAAAATAGCCTTACGTTTGAGTAAATTACGAATACCCCCGACATTGATTGAACAATGAGATAAAGGCATAAACTTAAACCAACAACCTTGTTATGTGAATATAAGCTTTTCCTAAGGACATGTAACTCAAAAGGATTTCCATCCCATTATTATCCTCTCCAACAAAAAATAAATAAAATATTATAAAGTTACCAAAGTATTGTTACTCCCACAAGGGGGAGACATTGTGTAGACTTTACAATAAGCAGTTATTCACCTATAGTTAGTGTTGAGTTTACCAGTTCTCAGGTCAGCCTTTTCTCATTCAAGTGTTTGTGTACATGTTATAATACCTGGACCTGGATCAGTTTCTTGGCCTGACCGTTCTGTCCGAGATAGACTCCGCCTCTCACTCAAATGTTCTGATTTGGCCGCATTTCTTTCCCATCGATGATCAGATAAATAAATGCAGTTTTCCCTGTCTTTCAGCCACCATCGGCCACAGTTTCTCTCTTGTCAAATCAAATCAAATTGTATTTGTCACATACACATGGTTAGCAGATGTTAATGCGAGTGTAGCGAAATGCTTGTGCTTCTAGTTCCGACAATGCAGTAATAACCAACAAGTAATCTAGCTAACAATTCCAAAACTACTGTCTTATACACAGTGTAAGGGGATAAAGAATATGTACATAAGGATATATGAATGAGTGATGGTACAGAGCAGCATAGGCAAGATACAGTAGATGGTATCGAGTACAGTATATACATATGAGATGAGTATGTAAACAAAGTGGCATAGTTAAAGTGGCTAGTGATACATGTATTACATAAGGATGCAGTCGATGATATAGAGTACAGTATATACGTATACATATGAGATGAATAATGTAGGGTATGTAAACATTATATTAGGTAGCATTGTTTAAAGTGGCTAGTGATATATTTTCCATCAATTCCCATTATTAAAGTGGCTGGAGTTGAGTCAGTGTGTTGGCAGCAGCCACTCAATGTTAGTGGTGGCTGTTTAACAGTCTGATGGCCTTGAGATAGAAGCTGTTTTTCAGTCTCTCGGTCCCAGCTTTGATGCAAATCAAATCAAAAATCAAATCAAATTTTATTTGTCACATACACATGGTTAGCAGATGTTAATGCGAGTGTAGCGAAATGCTTGTGCTGTACCTGTACTGTACCTGTACTGACCTCGCCTTCTGGATGATAGCGGGGTGAACAGGCAGTGGCTCGGGTGGTTGTTGTCCTTGATGATCTTTATGGCCTTCCTGTGACATCGGGTGGTGTAGGTGTCCTGGAGGGCAGGTAGTTTGTCCCCGGTGATGCGTTGTGCAGACCTCACTACCCTCTGGAGAGCCTTACGGTTGTGGGCGGAGCAGTTGCCGTACCAGGCGGTGATACAGCCCGACAGGATGCTCTCGATTGTGCATCTGTAGAAGTTTGAGAGTGCTTTTGGTGACAAGCCGAATTTCTTCAGCCTCCTGAGGTTGAAGAGGCGCTGCTGCGCCTTCTTCACGATGCTGTCTGTGTGGGTGGACCAATTCAGTTTGTGGACCAATTCAGTTTGTCTGCTGAGGTCAGATCCTCCGTAAACCTACATTTTCGCTTGATGAGGAATTCACAGTTCTTCGCTCACCTCCAGAGGAGATCCTGTGTAGATCTGTTCTTCGCTCGCTTCCAGAGAAGATCCCGTGTAGATCTGTTCTTCGCTCGCCTCCAGAGAAGATCCCGTGTAGATCTGTTCTTCGCTCGCCTCCAGAGAAGATCCCGTGTAGATCTGTTGGTGAACCGGATGATGGTTGTCCTCGGTCTCTTGTCTTGATCCCAAACGATGGACGATGTCTACATGTTCCTGAAGTTTGAACATTGTCCTTGTCAGCCAATTAGTTCATATTAATATTAAGTTAACAATTAGTTAATATTAGTGGGAATCTATTTACATGGAGAGAATTTATGTAAAGATACAACTTTGAGGTTTCAAGCAAGGAATATGACACTGTTATTAAAGCTATACCTAGTGGGATAAAAAATGTACTTCAGATTCATGCATATTTTGGAATATATCCTATTGTAAGCAATATCCAGGTGAAAGGCATTGCTCTACTAGATACGAAATTCAACAATCGTTTAATTAAGGGATATTTTCTACAGGAAGTCTATTCCCTCTGCGATATTTTGTTGGGCTTCATCGTTTGATGTAAACTGGCACTGTGCTTGGCTCACCCCACACACAATTATGGAGATCTCCTTTAAGATTATCCATAGATTCTATCCGTGTAATAGCTTGATTTCTATATATATATATATATATATATATACCTGATGTTACCAGTGAATTCAGTTTTTTGTGAACTAGAAATGGAATCTATTGAACACTTATTCTGTCATTGTTTATAAATTGAATTGTTCTGGACTGATGTAAAACTCTTGGCGTCAAATTGCAAACCACCATTGACATTTCTAAGTTTGACATATTATTTTACTACACTGATTCCACAATTGAACGTGAGTATGTCATAAATCTCTTTATTTTATTAGGAACATTTTTCATTTTTACACAAATCAAAATGTATGAAGAAAAAGCCCCTTATCTTAATTTTTAAAAATCTGATTTGGAAAACTATTTAGAGTCATTAAAATGCAAGTTCAAATCCCCGAGCTGACAAAGTACAAATCTGTCGTTCTGCCCCTGAATATATTTTATTAACATAAACATAACAGACAGAAATAAATTATAAGAAAATAAAACTAATCCACATTTATATCAATTCAAATACAGACATGAATACATTTTTTGTATTTTTATTTTACCTTTATTTAACTAGGCAAGTCAGTTAAGAACAAATTCTTATTTTCAATGACGGCCTAGGAACAGTGGGTTAACTGCCTGTTCAGGGGCAGTTAACCCACTTCCGGTTACTAGTCCAACGCTCTAACCTCTAGTTCTTGTCAGATTTCTATGAGTAGCGTAAAAGGGATGTAGAGTTGTTTTGCCTCTAGTTGCACATATGGTAAAAATGAGTTAAGACGATTTCAGTTTCCCTGCATTAAAGTCTCCGACCACTAGGAGTGCCACCTCTGGATGAGAGTTTTCCTGTTTGCTTATGGCGGAATACAGCTTATTGAGTGCGGTTTTAGTGCCAGTTTTAGATGGTCTACAGCTTATCATGAGATACTCTACCTCAGGCGTGCAAAACCTTGAGATCCTTACTTTTAGATATTGTGCACCAGCTGTTGTTTATATATATGCATAGGCCCCTTGTCTTACCAGAGGCTGCTGTTCTCTCCTACCGATAGAGTGTATAACCCACCAGCTGTATATGATATTTGTGATCGTACTGTAGTTAGTCTATTTTGTTATCCGATTGTACGTTGGCTAATAGGACTGATGGTAGAGGCAGATTACCCAGTCGCCGTCGGATCCTTACAAGGCACCCCGACCTACGTCCCCGATATCTCCGTCTCCTCTTCATGGTAATGACGGGGATTTGGGCCTTGTCGGATGTCTGAAGTAAATCCTTTGCGTCCGACTCATTAAAGAAAACATCTTTGTCCAGTACGAGGTGAGTAATCGCTGTCCTGATGTCCAGAATCTCTTTTCAGGTCATAAGAGACGGTGACAGAAATATTATGTACAAAATAAGTTACAAATAAAGCAAAATAAAACACACAAAAGCACAATTGGTTCGGAGAAAACAGCAGCCATCTCCTTTGACGTCGTTAAGGTGCAGTGCTAGCGTACATTAGGTATACTAAATATTAGGAACACCTTCGTAATATTGAGTTGCACACGAGTCATTCCCAAGGTGAATGGCTGGGCTACGAAATCACACACTATTGCAGACAATTTGATATTACCGGACGCAGTTGATATGGTGAAAACAATGTGTGGGGAGGCAGAGGTACAGAAACTCACATCAATACACGTTGTCAAATAACGCTAAAACTAAGAATTGATGCTATAGCTAGCAATCAAGAGGAAACTGACTGAATGACTCAAAAAAACTCCCCAGATTATGCTCTCCAAATGGACGTTAAACTGTGGGGACCGAGATGTAGCACCGCCTCTGGATGAGCGTTTTCCTGTTTGGAATACAGCTCATTGAGTGTGGTCTTAGTGTCAGCATCGGTCTGTGGTGGTATGTAGCCAGCTACGAAATATACAGATGAAAACTCTCTAGGTAGATAGTGTAGTCTACAGCTTATCATGAGGTACTCTACCTCAGGTGAGCAAAATCTCATGACTTCCTTACATATTGTGCACCAGCTGTTGTTTATATATATGCATAGGCCCCCGCCCCGTGTCTTACCAGAGGCTGCTGTTCTGTCCTGCCGATAAAGTGCATAACCCACCAGCTGTATGTTTTTAATGTTCAGCCATGATTCGGTGAAACATAGAATATTAGTTTTTAATGTCCCGTTGGTAGGATATACGTGCTTTCAGCTCATCCCATTTATTTTTTTTGTTCATTAGCTAGCAGGATGGAAGGCAAGGGCAGGTTAGCCACTCATCGCTTGATCCTCGCAAGGCACCCAGATCTTTTTCCACAAAATCTCAGTTTCCTTTTTCAGCAAATAACAGGGATCTGGGCCTGGTCGTAGTAGTATATCCCTCCCGTCCGACTCATTGAAAAATAACTCTTCTTCCAGTTTAAGGTGAGCAATCGCAGTTCTGACATCCAGAATCTCTTTTCGCTCATAAGAGACAGTAACAGCAACATTATGTACAAAACAAGTTATGAACAATGCAGAAAAAATAAATAAAAAATAGCACGATTGGTTGAGAGCCAATAAGAAGGCATCCCTGCCCTCCAGCACCAATCGTACTGCTCCCTCTGAGCATTAAAACTCATGGTACGCTGACTCAGCCAGGCACACCCATCTCATTAGTGGTGGTGAGATATGAGACATTATGTCAGACTCATTTGCAATTGACTGTCATTGCCCCACATTAACAGTATATGATGGTGAGTTGAGAAGAGAAGGTACACACACGGTACATTGGTTTTTTTTCTTTCTTTGGCCTCTATAACTATATCTATGTTTTTGCGAATTGGATTGATCCCCTCTACCACACGGAACCCCGCTAATCCTACCGACGGAAACGCACAAGGTGGCTAAAAACAGACCTCCATCCTATGCTAGCTTGCTACCGATGGCCTGGCTAGCTGTCTGAATCGCCCTGACCCCAACCAACCTCACTACTCACTGGACCCTTTTGATCACTCGACTAAGCATGCCTCTCCTAAATGTCAATATGCCTTGTCCATTGCTGTTCTGGTTAGTGTTTATTGGCCTATTTCACTGTAGAGCCTCTAGTCCTGCTCACTATACCTTATCCAACCTATTAGTTCCACAACCCACACATGCGATGACATCTCCTGGTTTCAATGTTTCTAGAGACAATATCTCTCTCATTATCACTCAATACCTAGGTTTACCTTCACTGTATTCACATCCTACCATACCTTTGTCTGTACATTATACCTTGAAGCTATTTCATCGCCCCCAGAAACCTCCTTTTACTCTCTTTTCCGGACGTTCTAGGCGACCAATTCTCATTGCTTTTAGCCGTACCCTTATCCTACTCCTCCTCTTTTCCTCTGGCGATGTAGAGGTGAATCCAGGCCCTGCAGTGCCTAGCTCCACTCCTATTCCCCAGGCGCTCTCTTTTGATGACTTCTGTAACCGTAGTAGCCTTGGTTTCATTCATGTTAACATTAGAAGCCTCCTCCCTAAGTTTGTTTTATTCACTGCTTTAGCACACTCTGTCAACCCGGATGTTCTAGCTGTGTCTGAATCCTGGCTTAGAAAGACCACCAAAAATTCTGAAATGATCATCCCTAACTACAACATTTTCAGACAAGATAGAACTGCCAAAGGGGGCGGTGTTGCAATCTACTGCAAAGATAGCCTGCAGAGTTCTGTCCTACTATCCAGGTCTGTACCCAAACAATTTGAACTTCTACTTTTAAAAAATCCACCTCTCTAAAAACAAGTCTCTCACCGTTGCTGCCTGCTATAGACCACCCTCTGCCCCCAGCAGTGCTCTGGACACCATATGTGAACTGATTGCCCCCCATCTATCTTCAGAGCTCGTGCTGCTAGGAGACCTAAACTGGAACATGCTTAACACCCCAGCCATCCTACAATCTAAGCTTGATGCCCTCAATCTCACACAAATTATCAATGAACCTACCAGGTACCACCCCAAAGCCGTTAACACGGGCACCCTCATAGATATCATCCTAACAAACTTGCCCTCTAAATACACCTCTGCTGTTTTCAACCAGGATCTCAGCGATCACTGCCTCGTTGCCTGCATCCGTAATGGGTCAGCGGTCAAACGACCTCCACTCATCACTGTCAAACGCTCCCTGAAACACTTCAGCGAGCAGGCCTTTCTAATCAACCTGGCCGTGGTATCCTGGAAGGATATTGATCTCATCCGTCAGTGATAAATCCACTATAATTGAGAATTTCAATAAGCATTTTTCTACAGCTGGTCATGCTTTCCACCTGGCTTCCTACCCCAGTCAACAGCACTGCACACCCCACAGCAACTCGCCCAAGCCTTCCCCATTTCTCCTTCTCCCAAATCCAGTCAGCTGATGTTCTGAAAGAGCTGCAAAATCTGGACTCCTACAAATCAGCCGGGCTAGACAATCTGGACACTTTCTTTCTAAAATGATCTGCCGAAATTGTTGCCACCTCTATTACTAGCCTGTTCAACCTCTCTTTCTGAGATTCCCAAAGATTGGAAAGCAGCTGCGGTCTTCCCCCTCTAAAAAGGGGGGGACAGTCTTGACCCAAACTGCTACAGACCTATTCTATCCTACCCTACACCTTATCTAGGTATATCTATCTATATATATACATATATATATATATATATATATATACCTTATATATATACACCTAGATAAGGTATATATAGATATACCTAGATAAGGTGTATATGTATATATATATATATATATATATATATATATATACACCTTATATAGGTATATTATCTATCTATCTATCTATCTATCTATCTATCTATCTATCTATCTATCTATATATATATATATACCTTATATATATACACTAGATAAGGTATATATAGATATACCTAGATAAGGTGTATATGTATATATATATATATATATATATATATATATATATATATATATATACACCTTATATAGGTATATTATCTAGGTGTATATATATATATATTTGTTCATATAGCCCTTCGTACTTCAGCTGATATCTCAAAGTGCTGTACAGAAACCCAGCCTAAAACCCCAAACAGCAAGCAATGCAGGTGTTGAAGCACAGTGGCTAGGAAAAACTCCCTAGAAAGGCCAGAACCTAGGAAGAAACCTAGAGAGGAACCAGGCTATGTGGGGTGGCCAGTCCTCTTCTGGCTGTGCCGGGTGGAGATTATAACAGAACATGGCCAAGATGTTCAAATGTTCATAAATGACCAGCATGGTCGTATAATAATAATCACAGTAGTTGTCGAGGGTGCAACTAGTCAGCACCTCAGGATTAAATGTCAATTGGCTTTTCATAGCCGATCATTAAGAGTACCACTGTCTCTAGAGAGGTATATGTATATCTAGGAAATATATACCTTATCTAGGTATATTTATATACATATCTTATCTAGGTATATATATATATATATATATATACATACACATCTTATCTAGATATATACACACACACACATCTTATCTAGATATATACATATATATATATATACACACACACACACACATCTTATCTAGATATATACATATATATACACACATACACACAGTGGGGAGAACAAGTATTTGATACACTGCCGATTTTGCAGGTTTTCCTACTTACATATAGAGGTCTGTAATTTTTATCATAGGTACACTTCAACTGTGAGACACGGAATCGAAAACAAAAATCCAGAAAATCACATTGTATGATTTTTAAGTAATTAATTTGCATTTTATTGCATGACATAAGTATTTGATCACCTACCAACCAGAAAGAATTCCAGCTCTCACAGACCTGTTAGTTTTTCTTTAAGAAGCCCTCCTGTTCTCCACTCATTACCTGTATTAACTGCACCTGTTTGAACTCGTTACCTGTATAAAATCTGTCCACACACTCAATCAAACAGACTCCAACCTCTCCACAATGGCCAAGACCAGAGAGCTGTGTAAGGACATCAAGGTTAAAAGTGTAGCCCTGACACAGGCTGGGATGGGCTACAGGACAATAGGCAAGCAGCTTGGTGAGAAGGCAACAACTGTTGGCGCAATTATTAGAAAATGGAAGAAGGTCAAGATGACGGTCAATCACCCTCGGTCTGGGGCTCCATGCAAGATCTCACCTTGTGGGGCATCAATGATCATGAGGAAGGTGAGGGATCAGCCCAGAACTACACGGCAGGACCTGGTCAATGACCTGAAGAGAGCTGGGACCACAGTCTCAAAGAAAACCATTAGTAACACACTACGCCGTCATGGATTAAAATCCTGCAGCGCACGCAAGGTCCCCTTGCTCAAGCCAGCGCATGTCCAGGCCCGTCTGAAGTTTGCCAATGACCATCTGGATGATCCAGAGGAGGAATGGGAGAAGGTCATGTACCTTATCTAGGTATATCTATATATACACTGCTCAAAAAAATAAAGGGAACACTTAAACAACACAATGTAACTCCAAGTCAATCACACTTCTGTGAAATCAAACTGTCCACTTAGGAAGCAACACTGATTGACAATAACAGGTGGAAACTGTTATGGTGACCACAGACCACTTCTCAGTTCCTATGCTTCCTGGCTGATGTTTTGGTCACTTTTGAATGCTGGCGGTGCTTTCACTCTAGTGGTAGCATGAGAAGGAGTCTACAACCCACACAAGTGGCTCAGGTAGTGCAGCTCATCTAGGATGGCACATCAATGCGAGCTGTGGCAAGAGGGTTTGCTGTGTCTGTCAGCGTAGTGTCCAGAGGATGCCAGGAGACAGGCCAGTACATCAGGAGACGTGGAGGAGGCCATAGGAGGGCAACAGCCCAGCAGCAGGACCGCTACCTCCGCCTTTGTGCAAGGAGGAGCACTGCCAGAGCCCTGCAAAATGACCTCCAGCAGGCCACAAATGTGCATGTGTCTGCTCAAACGGTCAGAAACAGACTCCATGAGGGTGGTATGAGGGCCCGACGTCCACAGGTGGGGGTTGTGCTTACAGCCAAAGACCGTGCAGGACGTTTGGCATTTGCCAGAGAACACCAAGATTGGCAAATTCGCCACTGGCGCCCTGTGCTCTTCACAGATGAAAGCAGGTTCACACTGAGCACATGTGATAGACGTGACAGAGTCTGGAGACGCCGTGGAGAACGTTCTGCTGCCTGCAACATCCTCCAGCATGACCGGTTTGGCGGTAGGTCAGTCATGGTGTGGGGTGGTATTTCTTTGGGGGCCGCACAGCCCTCCATGTGCTCGCCAGAGGTAGCCTGACTGCCATTAGGTACCGAGATGAGTTCCTCAGACCCCTTGTGAGACCATATGCTGGTGCGGTTGGCCCTGGGTTCCTCCTAATGCAAGACAATGCTAGACCTCATGTAGCTGGAGTGTGTCAGCAGTTCCTGCAAGAGGAAGGCATTGATGCTATGGACTGGCCCGCCCGGTCCCCAGACCTGAATCCAATTGAGCACATCTGGGACATCATGTCTCGCTCCATCCACCAACGCCACGTTGCACCACAGACTGTCCAGGAGTTGGCGGATGCTTTAGTCCAGGTCTGGGAGGAGATCCCTCAGGAGACCATCCACCACCTCATCAGGAGCATGCCCAGGCGTTGTAGGGAGGTCATACAGGCACGTGGAGGCCACACGCACTACTGAGCCTCATTTTGACTTGTTTTAAGGACATTACATCAAAGTTGGATCAGCCTGTAGTGTGGTTTTCCACTTTAATTTTGAGTGTGACTCCAAATTCAGACCTCCATGGGTTGATAAATTTGATTTCCATTGATCATTTTTGTGTGATTTTGTTGTCAGCAAATTCAACCATGTAAAGAAAAAAGTATTTAATAAGAATATTTCATTCGTTCAGATCTAGGATGTGTTATTTTTTTGAGCAGTGTATATATCTTATCTAGGTATATCTATATCTATATCTTATCTAGGTATATCTATATCTATATCTTATCTAGGTATATCTATATCTATATCTTATCTAGGTATATCTATATCTATATATATCTTATCTAGGTATATCTATATCTATATCTTATCTAGGTATATCTATATCTATATCTTATCTAGGTATATCTATATCTATATATATCTTATCTAGGTATATCTATATCTATATATATCTTATCTAGGTATATCTATATATATATATATCTTATCTAGGTATATCTATATCTATATATATCTTATCTAGGTATATCTATATCTATATATATCTTATCTAGGTATATCTATATCTATATATATCTTATCTAGGTATATATATATCTTATCTAGGTATATCTATATCTATATATATCTTATCTAGGTATATCTATATCTATATCTATATATATCTTATCTAGGTATATCTATATCTATATATATCTTATCTAGGTATATCTATATCTATATATATCTTATCTAGGTATATCTATATCTATATATATCTTATCTAGGTATATCTATATCTATATATATCTTATCTAGGTATATCTATATCTATATATATCTTATCTAGGTATATCTATATCTATATATATCTTATCTAGGTATATCTATATCTATATATATATATATCTTATCTAGGTATATATATCTTATCTAGGTATATCTATATCTATATATATCTTATCTAGGTATATCTATATCTATATCTTATCTAGGTATATCTATCTATATATATATCTTATCTAGGTATATCTATATCTATATATATATCTTATCTAGGTATATATATCTTATCTAGGTATATCTATATCTATATATATCTTATCTAGGTATATCTATATCTATATATATCTTATCTAGGTATATCTATATCTATATCTTATCTAGGTATATCTATCTATATATATATCTTATCTAGGTATATCTATATATATATATATCTTATCTAGGTATATCTATATCTATATATATCTTATCTAGGTATATCTATATATATATATCTTATCTAGGTATATCTATATCTATCTTATCTATGTATATCTATATCTATATATATCTTATCTAGGTATATATATCTATATATATCTTATCTATGTATATCTATATCTATATATATCTTATCTAGGTATATCTATATCTATATCTATCTTATCTAGGTATATCTATATCTATATATATCTTATCTAGGTATATCTATATATATATATATATATATCTTATCTAGGTATATCTATATCTATATATATCTTATCTAGGTATATCTATATCTATATATATCTTATCTAGGTATATATATATCTATATATATCTTATCTAGGTATATCTATATCTATATATATCTTATCTAGGTATATCTATATATATATATATATCTTATCTAGGTATATCTATATCTATATATATCTTATCTAGGTATATCTATATATATATATATCTTATCTAGGTATATCTATATCTTATCTAGGTATATCTATATCAATATATATATATATCTTATCTAGGTATATCTATATCTATCTATATCTTATCTAGGTATATCTATATCTATATATATCTTATCTAGGTATATCTATATATATATATATCTTATCTAGGTATATCTATATATATATATATATATATATATATATCTTATCTAGGTATATCTATATATATATATCTTATCTAGGTATATCTATATCTATATCTTATCTAGGTATATCTATATCTATATCTTATCTAGGTATATCTATATATATCTTATCTAGGTATATCTATATATATATATATATATATATATATCTTATCTAGGTATATCTATATCTATATATATATATATCTTATCTAGGTATATCTATATATATATATATCTTATCTAGGTATATCTATATCTATATATATCTTATCTAGGTATATCTATATATATATATATATCTTATCTAGGTATATCTATATCTATATCTATATATATCTTATCTAGGTATATCTATATCTATATATATATATATCTTATCTAGGTATATCTATATATATATATATCTTATCTAGGTATATCTATATATATATATCTTATCTAGGTATATCTATATCTATATATATCTTATCTAGGTATATCTATATCTATATATATCTTATCTAGGTATATCTATATATATATATATATATATATCTTATCTAGGTATATCTATATATATATATCTTATCTAGGTATATCTATATATATATATATCTTATCTAGGTATATCTATATATATCTTATCTAGGTATATCTATATCTATCTTATCTAGGTATATCTATATCTATATCTTATCTAGGTATATCTATATCTATATCTTATCTAGGTATATCTATATCTATATATATCTTATCTAGGTATATCTATATCTATATCTTATCTAGGTATATCTATATCTATATATATCTTATCTAGGTATATCTATATCTATATCTTATCTAGGTATATCTATATCTATATCTTATCTAGGTATATCTATATCTATATATATCTTATCTAGGTATATCTATATCTATATATATCTTATCTAGGTATATATATCTATATATATCTTATCTATGTATATCTATATCTATATATATCTTATCTAGGTATATCTATATCTATATCTATCTTATCTAGGTATATCTATATATATATATCTTATCTAGGTATATCTATATATATATATATATATATCTTATCTAGGTATATCTATATCTATATATATCTTATCTAGGTATATCTATATCTATATATATCTTATCTAGGTATATATATATCTATATATATCTTATCTAGGTATATCTATATCTATATATATCTTATCTAGGTATATCTATATATATATATATATCTTATCTAGGTATATCTATATCTATATATATCTTATCTAGGTATATCTATATATATATATATCTTATCTAGGTATATCTATATCTTATCTAGGTATATCTATATCAATATATATATATATCTTATCTAGGTATATCTATATCTATCTATATCTTATCTAGGTATATCTATATCTATATATATCTTATCTAGGTATATCTATATATATATATCTTATCTAGGTATATCTATATATATATATATATATATATCTTATCTAGGTATATCTATATATATATATCTTATCTAGGTATATCTATATCTATATCTTATCTAGGTATATCTATATCTATATATATCTTATCTAGGTATATCTATATCTATATATATCTTATCTAGGTATATATATATATATATATCTTATCTAGGTATATCTATATCTATATATATCTATATATCTTATCTAGGTATATATATATATATATATCTTATCTAGGTATATCTATATCTATATATATCTATATATCTTATCTAGGTATATATATATATATATATCTTATCTAGGTATATCTATATCTATCTATATATATCTTATCTAGGTATATATATATATATATATCTTATCTAGGTATATCTATATATATCTATATATCTTATCTAGGTATATATATATATATATATCTTATCTAGGTATATCTATATCTATATATATCTTATCTAGGTATATCTATATCTATATATATCTTATCTAGGTATATATATATATATATATATATATATCTTATCTAGGTATATATCTATATATATATATCTTATCTAGGTATATCTATCTATATATATATCTTATCTAGGTATATCTATATCTATATATATATATATATCTTATCTAGGTATATCTATATATATCTTATCTAGGTATATCTATATCTATCTTATCTAGGTATATCTATATCTATATCTTATCTAGGTATATCTATATCTATATCTTATCTAGGTATATCTATATCTATATATATCTTATCTAGGTATATCTATATCTATATCTTATCTAGGTATATCTATCTATATATATATCTTATCTAGGTATATCTATATCTATATATATATATATATCTTATCTAGGTATATCTATATATATCTTATCTAGGTATATATATATATCTTATCTAGGTATATCTATATCTATATCTATATATATATCTTATCTAGGTATATATATATATATATATCTTATCTAGGTATATCTATATATATATATCTATATATATATCTTATCTAGGTATATCTATATCTATATATATCTTATCTAGGTATATCTATATATATATATATATCTTATCTAGGTATATCTATATCTATATCTATATCTTATCTAGGTATATCTATATATATATCTTATCTAGGTATATCTATATCTATATATATCTTATCTAGGTATATCTATATCTATATATATCTTATCTAGGTATATCTATATCTATATATATATCTTATCTAGGTATATATATCTTATCTAGGTATATCTATATCTATATCTTATCTAGGTATATATATATATCTTATCTAGGTATATCTATCTATATATATATCTTATCTAGGTATATCTATATCTATATCTTATCTAGGTATATCTATATATATCTTATCTAGGTATATCTATATATATATATCTTATCTAGGTATATCTATATCTATATCTTATCTAGGTATATCTATATATATATATCTTATCTAGGTATATCTATATCTATATCTATATATATATCTTATCTAGGTATATATATATATATATCTTATCTAGGTATATATATATATCTTATCTAGGTATATCTATCTATATATATCTTATCTAGGTATATCTATATCTATCTATATATCTTATCTAGGTATATATATATATATATATCTTATCTAGGTATATCTATCTATATATATCTTATCTAGGTATATCTATCTATATATATCTTATCTAGGTATATCTATATCTATCTTATCTAGGTATATCTATATCTATATATATCTTATCTAGGTATATCTATATCTATCTATATATCTTATCTAGGTATATATATATATATATATATCTTATCTAGGTATATCTATCTATATATATCTTATCTAGGTATATCTATCTATATATATCTTATCTAGGTATATCTATATCTATATATCTTATCTAGGTATATCTATATCTATATATCTTATCTAGGTATATCTATATCTATATATCTTATCTAGGTATATCTATATCTATATATCTTATCTAGGTATATCTATCTATATCTATATATATCTTATCTAGGTATATCTATATCTATATATCTTATCTAGGTATATCTATCTATATCTAGGTATATCTTATCTAGGTATATCTATCTATATATATCTTATCTAGGTATATCTATCTATATCTATATATATCTTATCTAGGTATATCTATATCTATATATATATCTTATCTAGGTATATCTATATCTATATATCTTATCTAGGTATATATATATATATATCTATATATATCTTATCTAGGTATATCTATATCTATATATCTTATCTATATCTATATCTATATATCTTATCTAGGTATATCTATATATATATATATCTTATCTAGGTATATCTATCTATATCTATATATATCTTATCTAGGTATATCTATATATATATATATATCTTATCTAGGTATATCTATATCTATATATCTTATCTAGGTATATATATATATATATATCTATATATATCTTATCTAGGTATATATATATCTATATATCTTATATATCTATATCTATATATCTTATCTAGGTATATATATATATATATATCTATATATATCTTATCTAGGTATATATATATCTATATATCTTATCTAGGTATATCTTATCTATATATCTTATCTAGGTATATCTATATCTATATATCTTATCTAGGTATATCTATATCTATATATATCTTATCTATCTTATCTATATATATATATATATATCTTATCTAGGTATATCTATATCTATATATCTTATCTAGGTATATCTATATCTATATATCTTATCTATATATATATATATCTTATCTATCTATATCTATCTATATATATATATATCTTATCTAGGTATATCTATATCTATATATCTTATCTAGGTATATATATATATATCTTATCTAGGTATATATATCTATATATATCTTATCTAGGTATATATATATATATATCTTATCTAGGTATATATATATATCTTATCTAGGTATATATATATATCTTATCTAGGTATATCTCATTAGCATATTAGTTATAATTTAAGGCATTGTTGGAATTATGTATTTCTTTGTTTTTCTTACTTTGAGTATTATAATTATATAATTATCTCATGTGCTTTTCTCCACAAGCAGTGAATAATATATGTTGTTGGGTCTGTAACCATGGTTGCCTCGTGACAAGTCTCTTCCATTAAAAATAAAACAAAATCATAGACCCATGTAATTACAGTTTCTATTGCGAGGGTTGTTTTTGTTTGCGAAATGTGCTGTCTGTGCAGCGCTATATTGTCTTTAAAAGTGGATCCTCGTTGCATTGCCCTTCCTTTTATGACCACATAGACGCGGTTACCATTTTATTTTCATTAGCCTATCTGGCTCTCTGTGTGCTGACTTAAAGAATAGTTAAGGCCTCCGACGTCATGCTGAATGTATCTGAATTTCTTATATCACTTAAGAACAAACATTATGATTTTTCTGAACATAAATGTAATAATGTTTATAAGGTTCAAAATTCTAAATTCATCATGTCAGCATTTGTTATTATTGAAGAATGCCCGTTCCTATCGAGTTACACAAATCCACAAGGAGTCAGTAGAAACCATATTTATTTAAGCAAGTCAGCCATTTCAGCTTTGGTTTTTAAAAAGGCAGTAAATGAGGCTGAATGAAGTGTTTTGCTGCCAGACGAGGCTCCGCTGATATCAAGGTGTTGGGACGAAACAAGTGTCTCCAATGTGGGGACCCATTTCCTTCTAACTAACCGTTTCACTATGAGCGCTCATCCTCCACAGGAAGGACTTGTCTCGTTTCGTCACACTACTGTAGGTTTACATAGTGAACAGACTAATTACCTCTCAAAACCGGTGCGTTGGCCTTGTACCCTCACGGGGGGACAGTTCCTAATTGAGCAGCAGCTGCTAAAAGAAATTAGGCCCTACAAATAATAAAATGTTAATGTTGAGTGAAATACATAAAAAATAAAAATAAATGCAAGACTGAATGGGAGACAAAACAAGCAACAAATGAAGATAGAATTGTTCAATTAGCTTAGCTAGTTGGATTGTTTACCAGTTGCTAATATAAGTTCACTATATATACAAAAGTATGTGGACACCCCTTCAAATGAGTGGATGTGGCTGTTTCAGCCACACATGTAGCTGACAGGTGTATAAACACAGCCATGCTGTTCTCTGAAGACACTAGATACAACACTAGACACAACCATGTTTTGGAAACGGTAGGACTCCATTTTGCAACATTGTAGCCAACATCACCAGCGTTGCTATGGAAATCGTTTACCCGCCAGACATCCAAGGGAGAAAGCTGTCAAAGGGATGGTTTGATGATGGGACAGAACCATGGTTTGATGATGGGACAGAACAGAACCATGGTTTGAGGTTTGATGATGGGACAGAACCATGGTTTGATGATGGGACAGGGACAGAACCATGGTTTGATGATGGGACAGAACATGGTTTGATGAGAACCATGGTTTGATGATGGGACAGAACCATGGTTTGATGATGGGACAGAACCATGGTTTGATGATGGGACAGAACCATGGTTTGATGATGGGACAGAACCATGGTTTGATGATGGGACAGAACCATGGTTTGATGATGGGACAGAACCATGGTTTGATGATGGGACAGAACCATGGTTTGATGATGGGACAGAACCATGGTTTGATGATGGGGACATAACCATGGTTTGATGATGGGACAGAACCATGAATGCCATGGTTTGATACATCTTACCATTTGCAAACAAGAGCAAATGTAATATGGTAATACCACATGAGGGCAGAACCACATGGAAAAGGGTTATCTTACAAACCATTTCTGAGGGCACACATGGAAAAGGGTTATTTCAACCAAAAAAGGGAGGCATTAACCAAGTCTGTCAGATCAGCATTTTTGAAGAAGCTGACCAGAACAACACGTATCAAACAGTACACTTCTACAATAATGAAACTGTGTTGATACAAGGCAAGGATTCAAGCCGCCAGGCTTTAGAGAATATGTTTGCTACCCTAAAAGCAGAAGCTGAACTCATCTCAGAAGCTGAACTCATCTCAGAAAGGAGAAAGTAGAGGGTGATGACGGTGAAAAGCAGGCCCCAACAGTCTCTGTGACCCAGCAAGAAGCACTCAGTGTCCCTCTACCTACCTCACCTGCAGCAGACAGAGCCAAGGACATGTCGACAACACCAAGAACACCTGCTATGCAACGGTTCCACAACACCCTCTGTCTAGTCGAAGCAGAGGTCATAGAACTCAGAGAGAACAAGCTTCAAGAGGACACTGTCCAGAAACTAAAAGAAGAGATGAAACAGTTCAGGGAGGAGAGCAGAGCATCTATTGCTACATTAGAAAGCAGAATGGACAAACTGAGTCAGACAAATGATGACCTGAGAGACCATCTGAGCACAACGAGAGAGGAGCTAGAGCAGAGAGATACATTGATACCCTCAACCAGCAGCGAGTCATTATGTCCTCTGCATCTAGAGAACATGTCCACCAGTTTGGTACAACACAAGCAGAACCTGAGACCAGCATAACCATCATGACCTCCACCACACAGCCCGATGACACTGACACTCCAGCCCAGGTCAACCTACCAGCCTCCCAGTCTGCTCCAGCCCAGGTCAACCAACCAGCCTCCCAGTCTGCTCCAGCCCAGGTCAACCTACCAGCCTCCCAGTCTGCTCCAGCCCAGGTCAACCAACCAGCCTCCCAGTCTGCTCCAGCCCAGGTCAACCAACCAGCCTCCCAGTCTGCTCCAGACTCCAAGTCTGCTCCAGCCCAGATCAACCTGCCAGCCTTCCAGTCTGCTCCAGACTAGACAACCACCCACAAATACAATCCTTATTGATTCAAATGGGAAGTTCTTGGTCCAGGAAAGATGATTCTCTAGACACCAGGTGTATAAGTTCTGGTGTCCTACAACTGACAGTGCAATGCAGCTATTCAGTCAGACCAGGATTGACACCCCTGATAACATCATCAACCACACTGGCACAAACAACCTTCCTGCCAAAGGTGAAAATGTATCTGGGGCAGTGAGAAGTGTGGCAGAATGGGCACAGGCTTTGTTCCCAACAACCACTATTGAAAAGACTTCCCAGGACAGTATGGACAACATAAATCAACAGATCACCGTGGACTGTGCCTCACTGCTCAACGTCAGAACGGCTCACCACCCCACTCTGACATCTGAACACTTATATGATAATGTACATCTTGATCAGGACAGTGTCAGAACCTTTGCCAAGGACCTAAAAGATGCAACACTTGGCAGGGACCCAAAACCCATCACCCCAGCAACAGAGACCCCCCCGCCCCACCTTCTGAAACAACAGTACCTCCACCATCCTCAGGAGAGAAGAGCCAGACACGGCTTATTACAGCACAGCTCTACTAGACCAGGTCCATCACAGCACAGCTCTACTAGACCAGGCCCAACACAGCACAGATTTACCAGACCAGACCCGCCTCAGGACAGCACGACCAGACCCGGCCATCACAACACAGCTCTACTAGACCCAGCCCATCACAACACAGCCCTACTAGACCCAGCCCATCACAACACAGCCCTAATGGACCCAGCCCATCACAACACAGCATTGACGACTACTCCGGGGTCAGCCAGAACACTGTCCTTCTGAGGAGTGCAGCACATGATGCAGTCCACACCATGTATCATTCAGAGCATCAGCCTATATATGCTGAGGTAATCTCTGGCAAAAGACCCCTAGAACTATCAGTGATTGGACAGGTGCACCAACTACTGCATCTAATATGCAGACAATACTGGGCTAGACAGACCCTTTAAATCACACACAAACTTACAAAATAAACACATACATACTTCTCCTACAAGGGGTTGCAGATTCCACTGTAATTATTTTAAGTGTAATCTTAATAGGAATTGTTGTTTGTTTACAACTATTCTTTATTTTATTGCCACTGGTATTATAATAATATCATATATTTTTTTTATTTTATGTACATATTTTTGTATTTCTTGTTCTTAAAAATATATATATATATTAAAAATGAGATCATTAACTATCAGCTCTTGGTATATCCAGGGCCTATACTCTTCACATTTTGGTTATAAAACAACAAATCCAGAATGGATTAAAAACATCAGGGGACAGGACATCCTAACCTTACTGGAAACATGGTGTCGTGGAGACATAAATAGTCAGTGTCCCTCAGGCTATAGAGACAGTTTACTACCATCAATCAAACATACAACATGTTAAAACGGGGACTCAAGTGGAATCATTTCGCATAAAGCAGGACTGGATAAAACTTAAACGAAAAGGTACAATCTATTGTGACAATGATGTGTAGATACGTGCAGCTTGTGCTCCTCCTTCAGATTCAGCATATTATGATGATCAGGTTTTTTTGTGTTTTTCTTTTACAATCTCCAGACAGAAATCCTTCAATTTCAGGCAGAGGGTAAAGTGCTTCGTTGTGGAGATTTCAATGCAAGAACAGGTTCTGAGCCTGACTACACTGACGAGGGAGATAACCACCAGGTATTTGGACACCCCTCCTTGTACAGTAGCCCTATTATAAATAATAGAAACAGTCCTGACCAAATACTGAACAAGAATGGGAAGGAGTTAGTGCATCTCTGTCGAGCCTTAGGCCTGTACATGCTTCATGGTAGAATCAGAGGGGACTCTTTAGGTCGGTTTACTTACTAATCAGCTCTTGGGACAAGTGTAGTCGATTATGCCATCACGGACATCGACCCCCTCCTCCATTAGTGAATTCACTGTCAGACCACAGACACCATTGTCAGATCAACGAGTTTCTGAAGAAATTAACCGGCAATATTCATTCAAACAAAACAGCCCAATAAACTCTACAACATGAATCAATCGTACAGATGAGCTCCAAACAGTGCAGAGAAATTCATTGAAACATTGAACTCAAATTAAATGATGAACTCTATACAGTTTTTCAATAACTCACAATAGCAAAACAATAAAGATGGTGTCAATTTGGCTACTGAAAACATCAACTGCATATTCCAAAAAGCATCATCAAAAGCAAATCTGAGAAAACCAAAGAAATGCAACAAACAAAAAATGTAATATAGTTTTTGATAATGATAATAAAACAATTAGGAAACACCTAAGACAAAATGTCAAATATAAAACACAAGTAGCAAAACAACCCAGAGCTACGATAAGAATACTTTGAAACTCGGAAACAAACTTAAACGCAATTGTCACGTTCTGTCCTTTATTTCCGTTGTTTTGTCATTATTTAGGATGGTCAGGGCGTGAGTTGGGGTGGGCAGTCTATGTTTGTTTTTCTACGATTTTGGGATTTCTATGTTTCGGCCTAGTATGGTTCTCAATCGGAGGCAGGTGTCATTAGTTGTCTCTTTGATTAGTAGAAACAAACTTAAACGCAATAAGTTGAATTATACCAAAAAGACACTTGATGAAATTGAAAACCGCAATTGAACAAAATCAGATCTGGGACCGGTGGAACAATTTAAGCACGACAGAATTAGCCATACTAGATGAAGGAATTTCCAAACTTTAAAAATTCCAGAAAATTATGTCATGGCTTTAGAAGCTTCTGATAGGCTAATTGACATGTTTTGAGTCAATTGGAGGTGTACCTGTGGCTGTATTTCTAGGTCTACCTTCAAACTCAGTGTCTCTTTGCTTGACGTCATGGGAAAATCAAAAGAAATCAGCCAAGACCTCAGAAAAAATGTGTAGACCTCCACAAGTCTGGTTCATCCTTGGGAGCAATTTCCAAACTCCTGAAGGTACCACATTCTGTACAAACAATAGTACACAAGTATAAACACCATGGGACCACGCAGCCATCATACCGTTCAGTCTTACTGCTCAGGAAGGAGACGCATTCTGTATCCTAGAGCTGAAGTACTTTGGTGGAAAAGTGCAAATCAATCCCAGAACAGCAAAGGACCTTGCTGGAGGAAACAGGTACAAAAGTATCTATAGCCACAGTAAAATGAATCCTATATCGACATAACCTGAAACCGCTCAGCAAGGAAGAAGCCACTGCTCCAAAACCGCCATAAAAAAGCCAGACTATGGTTTGCAACTGCACATGGGGACAAAGATCGTACTTTTTGGAGAAATGTCCTCTGGTCTGATGAAACAAAAATAGAACTGTTTGGCCATAATGACCATCATTATGTTTGGAGGAAAAAAGGGGGATACTTGCAAGCCGAAGAACACCATCCCAACCTTGAAGAACAGGGGTGGCAGCATCATGTTGTGGGGGTGCTTTGCTGCAGGAGGGACTGGTGCACTTCACAAAATAGATGGCATCATGAGGAAGGAAAATGAAGTGGATATATTGAAGCAACATCTCAAGACATCAGTCAGGAAGTTAAAGCTTGGTCGCAAATGAGTCTTCCAAATGGACAATGACCCCAAGAGTACTTCCAAAGTTGTGGCAAAATGGCTTAAGGACAACAAAGTCAAGGTATTGGAGTGGCCATCACAAAGCCATGACCTCAATCCAGCAAGGAGGCCTACAAACCTGACTCAGTTACACCAGCTCTGTCAGGAGGAATGGGCCAAAATTCACCCAACTTATTGTGGGAAGCTTGTGGAAGGCTACCCGAAATGTTTGACCCAAGTTAAACAATTTAAAGGCAATGCTACCAAATACTAATTGAGTGTACGTAAACTTCTGACGCACTGGGAATGTGATGAAAGAAATAAAAGCTAAAATAAATAATTCTCTCCACTATTATTCTGACATTTCACATTCTTAAAATAAAGTGGTGATCCTAACTGACCTAAAACAGGGATTTTTTTTACTAGGATTAAATGTCAGGAATTGTGAAAAACTGAGTTTAAATGTCTTTGGCTAAGGTGTATGTAAACTTCCAACTTCAACTGTAAGCGTTCAAAATTCCTCTAGTCTCCCCTCATATAAAAGGTCTTATTAGGTTGGAGGCCAGGCAGGGTTTAACTAAACAACACTAAAACTAAAAGCCTATGTGGAAACACTAATAAAACTATAGCACAATATAGCTAAGTAAATACTCATTACTGGTAAACTATAGGACTATACCATAAAATATGTCTCTGAGAAAATGGGATGAAATGAAAATTAAATACTTAAAAATCATACAATGTGATTTTCTGGATTTTTGTTTTAGATTTAGTCTCTCGCAGTTGAAGTGTACCTATGATAAAAATTACAGACCTCTACATGGTTTGTAAGTAGGATAACCTGCAAAATCGGCAATGTATCAAATACTTGTTCTCCCCACTGTATATTGATCTCAGTAGCATTAATAAGAATTAATAATAAAGACAAACAGAAAAGCAAAGACTACAACCCTGTCGTAAAGTCAACCCCTAGTCCAGCCAATTAGTGAACAGAGTTAAGACTTCAACCCTGTCAGTAATCAACCACTACACTCTAAACAGTAAAGGTTCCTGGAGTATCCTTTAGGGGTTCTTCAAATTGAAACTGTGAAGGAACCCCTATAAATCCTTTGAAGAACCCTTGAAAAAGGTTATTTGAAGAACCCCTTATAATGGTTCCTCATTGAACGTTTTGGGGTTCATTTTTTAAGTCCCTGTCCACCCTCCATTGTAAAATATATCTTAATAATAACATTGACAATATTGATTTAAATAATGAATTGTTTATTTGGTGGCACATGTAGAGAAATGCTATTTCTTATACAGGTGACCAAACTATTGTTAATACAGGGCTACGACTCAAAGTAAAGCCTGTGGGGTCCCCTACAGGATAGCTCCCGCATTACACTAATTGCCAAAACCAGCGCACACACACATAATCTCCTTTATAGCTGAACATGGTGTGCCCGAAGAGGATTCTACGATGACGGACAGACAACTGAGCCAATGGCGGAAGACTACAGACTACACCCCAGCTGAACCAATCCAAAGATCCGATCTTCCAGAATCAACCTACTTTCTGTTCTATATATAAGTGGTGTATTGATTGTAACGGTCTCTTTGCCTGCAGTTCCGTACGAACCAGCGGAGGAGCCGTATTTACGCTGTTCTAGATATCTTCACTCTGAATAAACTGTCGCTTGTCATACAATTTACCACCTTGTCTGAATCGATCCTTGACCGACTCGCCCGTCTACATATCTAATTTCTAACAGAACTTGGTAGCAGAGGATGGTTTACTAACGATCCAGTCGAAGTGAGTTGATTTGGGTGTGAGAGGGCGAGTTGGTGAAAGGACGGTTCACGGAGGACGGGTGAAGACTTTCGGGGGAGGACAACAATTCTGCTCAACTCGGAAAACTGATCTCAAGGTGCACCATAAAAAAGGTAGGCAAAGCCTGTTAAATCAAACTTTGCATATTGTCGTATAGTCTGTCCAAATTTTGATCAGTTTTTTTTTCCGAGTAAGTATGAATTCTTGTGTAAATTTATAATTTGCTGACGAGTCGAAAGAACAGTGTATGTGAACATATGTAGTAACGAACCGGCGACGGCCGGTGTGATTTAAATCATTGATGAGATATCAGTAAGGGGATAGCTAATTACTATTCATTAAATCTGGCGCCGAGGGGACAAATTGTAATTTTGGGACCCGTGACCCGGTCAGCACAGTCTGCTAGCTTTCAATGATGAGTGATCACTTTTAAGGCCTGGATAGTTCCGATAGGGGTCGGGAATAGAGATCAGTAGGGGATAGCTAATTACTATTCATTAAATCTGGCGCCGAAGGGGATAAATTGTAATTTTATCCCGTGTCCCGGTACGGCCAGTCTGATAGAGATTCACCGATAGGGGTCGGACATGTGTGATAGTTCCGATAGGGGTCGGGAATAGAGATCAGTAGGGGATAGCTAATAACTATTCATTAAATCTGGCGCCGAAGGGGATAAATTGTAATTTTATCCCGTGTCCCGGTACGGCCAGTCTGATAGAGATTCACCGATAGGGGTCGGACATGTGTGATAGTTCCGATAGGGGTCGGGAATAGAGATCAGTAGGGGATAGCTAATTACTATTCATTAAATCTGGCGCCGAAGGGGATAAATTGTAATTTTATCCCGTGTCCCGGTACGGCCAGTCTGATAGAGATTCACCGATAGGGGTCGGACATGTGTAACGTGTTGTTTTGTCTTGTTTTGTCTTGTTTTGTCTTGTTTTGTCTATTTGTAACTGTTTGTTAAAATGCAATGTGGTTGTAATTGTTTCCATTAAGATTGTTGGTGGTGAGATAGAAGGAGAGAATTTCGATTAAAACTACGATTAAATTCCGATTGAATTAAATTAAATTACGTTTAAAGCAAATTCACAATGGCGACCCCCAATACTCCAAAGCTGAGGTTTAATGAGTTCCTAGAACAAAAAATAGAATATAGATCAGGGGGAAAGGAACGATGGAAGCCTATAAAGAAAGTTTGGGAGGGATTGAAGTTAAGATGGACACAAGCAGGTTATCTAGGAGGGGGGCCGCCAACAGGGGCCCAGCTGAAAACGAGGGAATGTGAGTTGAGAGGGACGTTGCAGGAGGCCAGAGACAAGGAAGTAGAAAAGAACAAAAATCACGTATATAAGAAAAAGGGACTAAACAGAGAGAAAGGGCAGAAGTGGAACTGAAGATAGGAACTTGGGCCATCGAAGAGGCGCTAAGAGCACAACTGAATAAAAAAAACGGAAAAGGGCCGGGCCCGCGTCAACACAGGCCCCTGTGTTCCTTGTAAAAGAAGGAGTACTCCAAGGGGATACGTTGATCAAAGGGGGCCACCTGGAGTGTGAAGAATTAAAGCCTGGCCCACAGGGTTACTCCACACCAGGGGGTGCACACCAGGGCCATCTGACATGCATGCCCCTCGATCTATGCGAGAACAGCTCCGCCCCAGTGGCCACACGAGGAATCCATTCATAGATGGAGCAGGGGGCAACGGGAGCAGCTTGAAGTCAGAGGGGAGGGGAACCCCACCTCCTGCACATCCAGTGTGTACAGAGAACATAGAGGGGAACCAAGGAGCGATATTAGTCTCTGAAGGCTAAGATAGCCAAGGTGTGTGCAGGTACAAAACTGACATGGGTGGAGGCCCTGCCACTGGCGTTGATGGCCATGAGGTCATCACCTGGGGCAGGGACTCATCTCTCACCCCACGAAATAATGACAGGAAGAGTAATGCCAGGTCCACCAAGAGAGGGAGGTCATATGCCCCCTCTTGATGTACACCAGATAGGTATGACTGACTATGTAAGAAAATTGACGGAACTGTCCGCAGCTCTTTCCAAACAGATACACAAAGTCCATGGGGGGGAGCTGACGGGAGATCCAGAGCAACCAAGGGTAAAGATCGGAGACTGGGTAAGGATCATGGTCCACAAGAGAAAGTGGCAGGATCCCAGGTGGACTGGACCGTACGAAGTGAAGGAGGTTACTTCACACTCGGTCCAGGTCAAAGGTAAATCAGGGGCGCCTTGGCACCACTTGACTCATTGTGCACCAGCTTCGATACCCAATAGAACACTGACAGAGGTCAGGGTCGACTTGAGCGACTTGAATTCGGCTCCAATACAACCCGATTAGCAGGTGACGATGTGGACCAGACTCCCATCAGCATCGGCTAATAGGCCTCCTAGAGACAGGGGTTATCCCTGGACTAGACTGGGCATATCTGGCCCCGGTTTATTTGTGTGTTTGTAAATGCATATGTCTACTGAATGATAAATTGAACGAATGTTTAGACAATGTTTTAGATGTGTTGACTATATTGAGTGAATGTTCAAACAATGTTTTAGATGTGATCTGGCGTAAATGAAGATTTGTGAGACTCAAATCGTGTGCATGAAATATTCTTGATATTCAGTCGGGGACTAATATCGGTATGAATGAGGTCGGGGACCAAGCGAGTGTGGTACATTAGGTATTTCAGTTGGAGCTGGTACCGGTGAGAATGTTGAAAAAGTCGCAGGCTTGCTGATGAGAGTTATATCATAGAATATTGAGGGGGTGTGCATGACTGTTGGAAAAAGTGTTCAACTCTATTAACGTGAAATTCTTTTTGTAGATTTGGGGAGACAATTTGGAGAAACACGAATAAGACATGAAACATCGAGACAAATTATTTGAGTTTGAGGGGATTATCATAATTATTAGGTTTTGTTTATGTAGTACATGTTTGGGTTAAGGGGATTTCCATGTTCCCAGAGACATGATATTTTAAAGAGGCACGCTCACATATGGAACTTTTATGAGTTTTTATTTTGAGTTTTAATTACACAAGTGATTTTTATTTTATTTTAAGGATAAAGGGTTCTTTAATATGTCTAATATGGTATGGAACACGAATGTAGGGGGATGGTGTAACCTGTGACCTGCTTTCATGGCTCTCTCGGGTGGTCTGATCAGCCACAAGGGGGTGCCATTTGAATAATGAATTTGTGGTCATGGGTAATACTGTCTAAAAAATAAATGAAAAGATTAAAAAAGTTTTTTGAAATTTAATTTTTTTAAGGTAACTTAATTATAGTGGAGTTTACTTAACCTATATAAAGACTTTAGAAATTGCCACCATAGACATGTTTTTCTAAAAATAAAAAATCCATGAGTTTAGATAAAGCCAGACAGTGAGACATTTAGTTAAAATGTGGAAACATGGGAAAAGGCAGACAGAAGAGCCCTCCCCCGCACTGCAGAGACCTTGAAGGTTGGAGAGCAGAGAGGAGAAGTTTTAGAAGGGAGTCAGGACGAGCAAAGATAACAGAATGTGTAGATAACAGTCACTGAGTGGAGACAAAAGGGAGAATTGGACATGTGGAAAATTAAAGGGGTGCTCATACATGATAATGTCAGAACAGAAGGATAATATACTAATCTTACCTAAGTCATTATTTAGAGTAGGTAAGGTTGTTACCTGGGCAGAGCCAGGTATCAAAAGGGGGATAGGTAAATTGTGGTCTAGGATAGGATGGGGCCTATTGGATAAGAAACTAATCATTTAAAAAAAATGTAGCTAAACAAATGGGCATAGAAGGTAAAGATATAATCAGATAAAACATATGAGAAACTGTTTGTTAACCAAGCCTGTATGTCCAGCATTTTATGCATTATAGGTGAACTACAGGTGAAGTCACTCAATCCAGTTCCAGAGGCTTGTTGGGGGGACCATACCAAGGTCTCCTGGTGACAGCTAGCTGAAAGAGCTACCCGGATTCATATCGCACGGCGGGAGGGTAAGACACATTTACACTATCGAACAATAAACAGTATTCGAGAGGAGAACTGGAATTAACAGAATTCCGGGGGCCATCTCTCGAATGAAGTAACCCTCCCTGTCCTGTCACCCCTGTTTTTGTTCATAGAAGTGAAGGTGTGTCTGGCTCTTGCTAAGTGATGTGTTCTCGGGGAAAGGGTGGGGCTTCACATGGAAGCTGTTTGTCTGAGCTGTCTTATCGTGGGTGACATCCCAAATAACACAGCTCTGGACGAATCAGTGCCCGAAGCCTCAGCTGGTTTGACCACCCTGGCTCACGGGTTGACAGAAAACTCTGGGGTGGATACTTCTCTGATTAATTGGGTTTGATAGTATGTTCAGAAAATGGGGAAAATATTATGATCACTGTATTATGGGCTACATTCACCTGTGTGACTGTTTTAGTTTTATGGGGCTGTTGTCTATGAGGGCTTATTTCCAGGACTCTGGAGAAATCGATGGAAATAGATGGTGATGTACCAGCGGATTCCAGGTTCTGACCCGTGGAGTGCTGAATGTATGTCTACAGAACAAGTGGACGAAAATTATAAATGAAATTATATTAAATTGGGAGGGTGTCCGTATGGGGATTACATGATAACCGACTTGGGACAGTTCTGGGATTGGAGAAGAGGGTATCCTTATAGCATAGGGGAAAACCTGGGAGCACTGTTGAACTTTGTAAAGGTGATGAAATCCTACTAACCATCAAAACTATTAAGCTCTCTGATGCAGACACTTACACCCTCGGACTACAAAGGACCGGGACAGACACGATGGGTGTGTTTTCTATTAAGGTGCTGCCAAAACCAGAGGTCCCAGACGAACCAGGGCCAGACACACTCCTCTACCACCCCTGGACCGAACCTGCCACCACTGTCTAAAAAATCCCATTCAGGTAATTAATGTTAGAGACTATTCAGCTATTGATCAATTAGACACTGAGACTGGTTTTGATAGTAGGGACAATTTGTGGCTGTCTTATATGAGGTATACAGCTAAGACCCTGAAAAGAAAGGACTGCATGAGTTACATGAAACATTGGTCATGCTAGACCTGTTCTGGCTACACACCCATTTGCTATAGGAGAAGGAGAGGGGTGGTTGTGTATTCTGAGAGGTTTTTACCAGGTTCAGCCCAATTCAACTCTCTGTTCCTCTTTGAGCCTTGTGTCTCCTACAGTACCTCCTCATCGGGCCCCTTGGGGTGTTGAGGCATATGGGGGCAATTACAGTTGCATCACGGGTACAGGTAATGGCATTGATTATGAGAGATTGCCTGAAGCTGATTGCAGTAGTAACATAGCCATTAATTCCACTTGGCCAGTTACAGGCCTAAACCAAACTAGTGGTCTGGCTGATGTGTGGTGGATCTGTGGACCCAAAAGAGTGCTGAGACCCATTCTTAGAGGAGACTGGCAAGGTACGTGTGCTCTGACCAGTTTGATAATTCCACTGACCATTGTTGATGTTACTGCTGAACAGCTGTTGGGTTCTGTATCCAGGGGACCTGAAAACATTCCATTCCATGGGAGACATAGACGTAGTGCTCCATGGACAGAGGATGTAGTTGACATACACACTAACCTGTTGGGAGTGCCAGTGGGGGTTCCTCATGAGTTTCAGGTCTTTGGTAGGAATGATGGATTATAGGTCCAGCCATAGTGGATGCAAGGCAGACTGCATGGATTCATTACATCTACTATGATCAACAGCGTTTTGTTAATTACCCCCGTGATGCACTCACTAGTATGTCTGAACAGTTTGAGGCCACATCTAGGGTTGCCAGACAGAATAGACTTGCTTTGGGTATGCTTCTTGCCAGTCAGGGGGGGCGTCTGCAAGATGTTCGGTGAACAATGTTGCACGTAACACCAGTCCAGATGGTAGTATATCTAAGGCCCTTAGTGGGCTTGATGCACTTGATGCATTATCTGCTGAGATGAGGACCATGGCGGGGGTGGAGGAGTCTGGCCTGTTCTCTTGGGTGGGAGCCTGTTTTGGTAAGTACACTAGTATGGTGGTTACTGGATTTCTGACCCTAATTCTTGTATTTTTGTTATTGATGTGTTGTGATGCTTCCATCATACCATGTTCCAAGAAGTCTGTTACAGATGCGGTGAAGGTTTCAGGCATGATGATGCCTTTGCTTGATGCTCCAGTTGGAGATGCTGATACTGAAGCATGCTTTCAGGGGAGGATGCATACTTTCAGGTAGTAGAATAAATCTTACACCACCACAGTTCCTTGTTATACATTTTTATGATAGGTTTTCTTTCCAGTATGTTTGTTCTCCCTGTTGTGAAGGTTTCGAGTCCCTGGGTGGCATGAAGCCCAACTGGTGCAGGATAGGAGTAGATGAGGACCAGATGGTTTATAATAATGCTTTGCTCTGCTTTACTCTGTTTTCCATGACCAAAGTTTTATCCTGTATCTTACATGTCAATAAACAAAGTGTTATCCTGTTTTTGCTAAGTGACACCCTTGTGGGTGTCAAAAGGGGGACTTAAATTTCACACCATTTTCTTTTGTTCTGTTTTTGAATGAGCTGTTGTTCTCTTTTGACATGAAGGTATTTTAAACTTTGACTGTTATATGATTCATTGCTGAATTTTTGTTCACACCCTTGGGGGTGTGAAAAAGAGGGATTATTGGATCCTGTGTTTTACATTATAGCCATTACCATATATATGATTGAATATTATCTGCTGTTGGCTTGTGTTGATGTATGTAAGTGGTATGCAACATAGCTGACTTGAAACATTGTTAAGAGTGTCAGGGCCAGGGGACTTTCTCATGCTGAAAAAACAGAAGGGAGGGCACATTCAGAGCGTGGGGTTGCGAGAACAAGCGGTCTTTTGTTAGATAACAGGAGCCAGGTGCGAGACAACGATATGGAGCATGAGAGCCTGGCTGCAACTTCTCTTATGACATTCCAGAATCGTATTGCCATTGATATGTTACTCTCTGAGAAGGGCGGAGTTTGCTCTATGTTTGGTGACCAGTGTTGTACTTTCATCCCTAATAACACAGCCTCGGATGGTAGCTTGACCATAGCTCTGGAAGGTCTGCGGACGCTTAATGGTAAAATGAAATCTCATTCAGGGATTGATACCTCGATGTGGGACTCCTGGATGAGTGCGTTTGGTAAATATAAAACCCTGGTGTCCTCCATTTTGGTATCCATTTCGGTGTTCGCTGCCATTTTAGTTCTCTGTGGATGCTGTTACATTCCATGCATCCATTCCCTTACCACTAGGGTTATCTCTAGAGCCATTGACCCTTCCTCCCCTTCCCAGATGTTTCCTCTGCTGGATAAAGACTTACTTGAATTCGAGGATGAGGAGGAGAGTGCCTATTAGGTTTACATATATCTGCTGTTGCCTGATGGGGATGTATGTATGTGTTATGCAAGTGGATCATTCCGCCTGACTTGCCTAGTTTAATTCACATCTCTTTGGAGATGTGAAGAGAGGGAATCACAACTTTTTCCTGCGGGAAAAAGTTGGCTTATGTAGACAAGCATTTTACTTTTATTTTGAGCTGTTGTTCTCCGCTCTGTTAAATGAGGGTTGTAAGTTCCTAGGTGGCTGGTAGCCAACTTAGTACATAGTGGGATTGAATGGAGAACATGATGGTAATACATATATATCTATTTCTGTTTAATACCGTGCCTTATTTCATAGTCCCCTTGGGAGAAGTTTCTCTTTGTGTCTGGATCTAGTTAAGTTGTGTCACGTCTCTGGTGAGACGTGAAGAGAGGGTTTTGTAGAGAAATGCTATTTCTTATACAGGTGACCAAACTATTGTTAATACAGGGCTACAACTCAAAGTAAAGCTTATGGGGTCCCCTACAGGATAGCTCCCGCATTACACTAATTGCCTAAACCAGCGCACACACACATAATCTCCTTTGTAGCTGAACATGGTGTGCCCGAAGAGGATTCTACGATGACGGACAGACAACTGAGCCAATGGCGGAAGACTACAGACTACACCCCAGTTGAACCAATCCAAAGATCCGATCTTCCAGAATCAACCTACTTTCTGTTCTATATATAAGTGGTGTATTGATTGTAACGGTCTCTTTGCCTGCAGTTCCGTACGAACCAGCGGAGGAGCCGTAATTACGCTGTTCTAGATATCTTCACTCTGAATAAACTGTCGCTTGTCATACAATTTACCACCTTGTCTGAATCGATCCTTGACCGACTCGCCCGTCTACATTAGCGAACAAGAGTTAAGACCACATCAACCCCTAGTCCAGACCATTAGCGAACAGAGTTAAGACTACAACCCTGTCAGAAATCAACTCCTAGTCCAACCCCTAGGCTTTAATGGAGCTTCCACTATATTGTTACCACCCCTAGTTCATTCAGAACTGCAGATACTAAGGGCTGGTTTCCAGGACACAGATTAAAACTGATCCTGGACTAAACAGCATGTTTTGATTAAGCGTTTTAGTCCAAATCAGGATTAGTTTGACCTAATCTGTGTCCGTGAAACAGGCCCCAAAGGACTAGGAGTTGTTTTGGGACCAAGTTGTATTTCTGACTGAGGAACTATAGGTCTGTAGAAACCAGACAGAGAAACAGAGAGAGAAAGCCCCTTTACCACACCTCAGCATCTGTCCCTTTCAACAGATACATAAGATCTGTCCTAATGGTCCCTGTCAGAGGACACAGAGCGTCACTTTTGAAACTTTGTGTGTGGTGTTTACTGTTCCATAGCAAGTGAAATAAACCATGTAAATATATGTTTCACATGCCAATAAAGCCCCTTTGAATTGGATCTCTGATCTGGAGGACTCACTAAACACAAATGCTAAGTTTGTAAATTATGTTTGAGCGTTGTGTTTCCCTGTTTACCCAAATTAGTATTATTTATATATTATTTAAATGGTGCCATCTGATTTGCTTAATGTAAGGAATTTGAAATGATTTATACTTTTGATACTTAAGTATATTTTATCCAATACATTTACTTTTGATACTTAAGTTTATATATTGTTTTTTTTAAATACTTGTATAATTTTACTGACTTTTACTTGAGTCATTTTTCTATTAAGGCATCTTTCCTTTTACTCAAGTAGTAAAATCGAGAACTTTTTCCACCACTGACAACATCTTACCAATTATTTCGAAAACACAGTAACGGTATGTTGAATAACAGCTTGTCAGGGAAACGTAACGGCTTGGATGATACAGGATGGTAGGAGCAACATTTGATGTATTTAACTAGACAAGTCAATGAAGAACAAATGATGATTTCCAGTGACTGCCTACCTGGGAACAGGACAGAGTTCGGGTCCTGGCCCATCTCTCTAACCACTACCTGCCGCCCCGACTAACTAACCTGGCGCGGTGGGAAATCAAACCGGAGCTATTTCCCCGTATTTATCCATCGTTTTAAATGGTACACCGTAGACAAATGATATTTGCTGCCGGGTTTTTCGTCTCGGTCCTCAATAATAATAACGACGTCTCCTGCCACCGCCCGCGGTACGTTCCAACGTGACGTGACGACACACCTTCTCTTACGTTAACCTTAAATCACATTTACATAAAGTTATGGATCATTAGAATAAAGGAAAAGTGAGTTAACTGACGGAGAAAAAGTGCATACAGCAACACTAAGATAAACAAATTCAGGGTAGAGATTCCATACAGGTAAATGAGTTCCCTTTCAACGTCATATTCTGGTTAAACAATTCGGATTTAATACTAATAAAATAATACAAAAATAAAATGAGATGTCTGAGGTAACCTATGTGGAGGAAATCAGAAAAAGGGAAAAGTCTGCCTGTCTCTAAATGTTCTGATGTATTGTGCCTTCTTATAACTGACAGGACGCTCCGCTGAGTGTTGTCCAATCACAGGGCAGAAGGGGCTGAACACAGGAAATTAAACCTTTCATAAGTGATGGGCCTGCGGTAAAGTACATGAGACTCTCAACAGATGTCCGCGGAAATGGTCTGAACATCCAGGACGAGTGGGAAGGGCGTTTCATGATATTTACTCTGAACCAAATGACAAACTAAAAAGGTGAGAAATGTACTTATTTTTCTTGTTGCATGTTCTTTATCCTATGAACTTGGTCCGTCAGTAAGCAAAGTGTTGGCATGGTTACACTTTGCTCACCTTTTTATAGTAGCAGTCTCGTCAGTGTCAGCTCAGACACCCATGCACACCCCACAAGACATGCCTCCAGAGACCTCTTTACAGAGAGGGGTGGGAGATAAAACTACACTTTATGGAACAATGCAGACTGTTTAGAGACAGACACTCGCACACGTACTCTACACACATGTAAATGTTCATATTGTTGTATAGTGACATTACACATTTTGTGTTGTAGATATGTAGTGGCGTAATGATGTAGTGAGTTTTTTTTGTGATGTACCTTAATGTGGTTGGAACCCAGGAAGAGTAGCTGCTGCCTTGGCAGGAACTAATGGGGATCCATAATAAACCCCAGGAAGAGTAGCTGCTGCCTTGGCAGGAACTAATGGGGATCCATAATAAACCCCAGGAAGAGTAGCTGCTTCCTTGGCAGGAACTAATGGGGATCCATAATAAACCCCAGGAAGAGTAGCTGCTTCCTTGGCAGGAACTAATGGGGATCCATAATAAACCCCAGGAAGAGTAGCTGCTTCCTTGGCAGGAACTAATGGGGATCCATAATAAACCCCAGGAAGAGTAGCTGCTTCCTTGACAGGAACTAATGGGGATCCATAATAAACCCCAGGAAGAGTAGCTGCTTCCTTGGCAGGAACTAATGGGGATCCATAATAAACCCCAGGAGGAGTAGCTGCTGCCTTGGCAGGGGGGATCCATAGTGATTATGTTAAGATAAATTTAATGCTAGCTAGCAACTTACCTAGGCTCCTTACTGCACTTGCGTAACAGATGGTCAGCCTGCCACCCAGTCTCCTCGTGGAGTGCAATGTAATTGTCCATAATCACCGTCCAAAAATGCTGATTACCGATTGTTATGAAAACTTGAAATCGTCCCTAATTAATCAGCCATGCCGACTAATCGGTCGACCTCTAATCCACTCCCCTGGAAGGGATCTCTGTCCACTCCCCTGGAAGGGATCTCTGTCCACTCCCCTGGAAGGGATCTCTGTCCACTCCCCTGGAAGGGATCTCCGTCCACTCCCCTGGAAGACAAGGTAGGAGAGTTCAGTGGATAGCTAGACAGATCAGATCATTGAGGGATCTGTCTGTTTGTCCTCTCCCCTCTCAAGGATCTGTGTGTCCACTGAACTCTCCTACCTTGTCTTCCAGGAATCTGTCTGTTGGTCCTCTCCCGTCTCAAGGATCTGTATGTCCACTGAACTCTTCTACCTTGTCTTACAGGGATCTGTCTTTGTGTCCAATCTCCCCTGGTAAGAATGAAGGGGTTATTGCTGATAGAGCCACTGGTAGCCTTCTATGCTTTCGCCAGTTTCCTGGTCTATCCTCTGGTACCGCAGTATGTCTACAGGAGGCTATGGCAGGATATAACCAACACCACCTACCCTGTCTCTGACAACACGTCACGCTGCGATCCCTCCAACACCAGCAGCCACAATGAGGTTAGTTACTGTAGAAACCTACCCTGTCTCTGACAACCCATCCTACCCTGTCTCTGACAACCCATCCTACCCTGTCTCTGACAACCCATCCTACCCTGTCTCTGACAACCCATCCTACCCTGTCTCTGACAACCCATCCTACCCTGTCTCTGACAACCCATCCTACCCTGTCTCTGACAACCCATCCTACCCTGTCTCTGACAACCCATCCTACCCTGTCTCTGACAACCCATCCTACCCTGGGTCTGACAACACATCCTACCCTGGGTCTGACAACACATCCTACCCTGGGTCTGACAAAACAACCTACTCTGACAACACAACCTACCCTGAGTCTGACAACACAACCTAGTCTGACAACACAACCTACCCTGACTCTGACAACACAACCTACTCTGACAACACAACCTACCCTGTATTTGACAACCCATCCTACCCTGTATTTGACAACCCCTCCTAACCTGTCTCTGACAACCCCTCCTAACCTGTCTCTGACAACACATCCTACCCTGTCTCTGACAACACAACCTACCCTGTTTCTGACAACCCATCCTACCCTGGCTCTGACAACCCATCACGCTGCGATCCCTCCAACACCAGCTGCCACCATAAGGTTAGTTACTGTAGAAACCTACCCTGTCTCCGACAACACAACCTACCCTGTCTCTGACAACACAACCTACCCTGTCTCCACCATGAGGTCAGTTACTGTATAAACCCTCACCAACACAACTACATATAGGGGTTATAGACCTAACCAACATATAGGGGTTATAGACCTAACCAACATATAGGGGTTATAGACCTAACCAACATATAGGGGTTATAGACCTAACCAACATATAGGGGTTATAGACCTAACCAACATATAGGGGTTATAGACCTAACCAATACAACTACATATAGGGGTTATAGACCTAACCAACATATAGGGGTTATAGACCTAACCAACATATAGGGGTTATAGACCTAACCAACATATAGGGGTTATAGACCTAACCAACATATAGGGGTTATAGACCTAACCAACATATAGGGGTTATAGACCTAACCAACATATAGGGGTTATAGACCTAACCAACATATAGGGGTTATAGACCTAACCAACATATAGGGGTTATAGACCTAACCAACATATAGGGGTTATAGACCTAACCAACATATAGGGGTTATAGACCTAACCAACATATAGGGGTTATAGACCTAACAACAGGGGTTATACAACTACATATAGGGGTTATAGACCTAACCAACATATAGGGGTTATAGACCTAACCAACATATAGGGGTTATAGACCTAACCAACATATAGGGGTTATAACTAACCAACATATAGGGGTTATAGACCTAACCAACATATAGGGGTTATAGACCTAACCAACATATAGGGTTATAGGGGTTATAGACCTAACCAACATAGGGGTATAGGGGTTATAGACCTAACCAACATATAGGGGTTATAGACCTAACCAACATATAGGGGTTATAGACCTAACCAACATATAGGGGTTATAGACCTAACCAACATATAGGGGTTATAGACCTAACCAACATATAGGGGTTATAGACCTAACCAACATATAGGGGTTATAGGGTTATAGACCTAACCAACATATAGGGGTTATAGACCTAACCAACATATAGGGGTTATAGACCTAACCAACATATAGGGGTTATAGACCTAACCAACATATAGGGGTTATAGACCTAACCAACATATAGGGGTTATAGACCTAACCAACATATAGGGTTATAGTTATAGACCTAACCAACATATAGGGGTTATAGACCTAACCAACATATAGGGGTTATAGATAACCTAACAACATATAGGGGTTATAGACCTAACCAACATATAGGGGTTATAGACCTAACCAACATATAGGGGCATATAGGGGTTATAGACCTAACCAACATATAGGGTTATAGACCTAACCAACATATAGGGGTTATAGGGGTTATAGACCTAACCAACATATAGGGGTTATAGACCTAACCAACATATAGGGGTTATAGACCTAACCAACATATAGGGGTTATAGACCTAACCAACATATAGGGGTTATAGACCTAACCAACATATAGGGGTTATAGACCTAACCAACATATAGGGGTTATAGACCTAACCATATAGGGGTTATAGAATACAACTACATATAGGGGTTATAGACCTAACCAACATATAGGGGTTATAGACCTAACCAACATATAGGGGTTATAGACCTAACCAACATATAGGGGTTATAGACCTAACCAACACAACTACATATAGGGTTATAGACCTAACCAACATATAGGGGTTATAGACCTAACCAACATATAGGGGTTATAGACATATAGGGGTTATAGACCTAACCAACATATAGGGGTTATAGACCTAACCAACATATAGGGGTTATAGACCTAACCAACATATAGGGGTTATAGACCAACATATAGGGTTATAGTTATAGACCTAACCAACATATAGGGGTTATAGACCTAACCAACATATAGGGGTTATAGACCTAACCAACAATATAGGGGTTATAGACCTAACCAACATATAGGGTTATAGACCTAACCAACATATAGGGGTTATAGACCTAACCAATATAGGGGTTATAGACCTAACCAACATATAGGGGTTATAGACCTAACCAACATATAGGGGTTATAGACCTAACCAACATAAGGGGTTATAGACCTAACCAACATATAGGGGTTATAGACCTAACCAACATATAGACCTAACCAACATATAGGGGTTATAGACCTAACCAACTAACCTAAACATATAGGGGTTATAGACCTAACCAACATATAGGGGTTATAGACCTAACCAACATATAGGGGTTATAGACCTAACCAACATATAGGGGTTATAGACCTAACCAACATATAGGGGTTATAGACCTAACCAACATATAGGGGTTATAGACCTAGACCAACAACATATAGGGGTTATAGACCTAACCAACATATAGGGGTTATAGACCTAACCTAAACATATAGGGGTTATAGACCTAACCAACATATAGGGGTTATAGACCTAACCAACATATAGGGGTTATAGACCTAACCAACATATAGGGGTTATAGACCTAACCAACAACATATAGGGGTTATAGACCTAACCAACATATAGGGTTATAGTAACCAACATATAGGGGTATATAGACCTAACCAACATATAGGGGTTATAGACCTAACCAACATATAGGGGTTATAGGGTTATAGACCTAACCAACATATAGGGGTTATAGACCTAACCAACATATAGGGGTTATAGACCTAACCAACATATAGGGGTTATAGACCTAACCAACATTAGGGGTTATAGACCTAACCAACATATAGGGGTTATAGACCTAACCAACATATAGGGGTTATAGACCTAACCAACATATAGGGGACCTATAGAGGGGTTATAGACCTAACCAACATATAGGGGTTATAGACCTAACAACAGACTAATATAGGGGTTATAGACCTAACCAACATATAGGGGTTATAGACCTAACCAACATATAGGGGTTATAGACCTAACCAACATATAGGGGTTATAGACCTAACCAACATATAGGGGTTATAGACCAACATATAGGGGTTATAGACCTAACCAACATATAGGGTTATAGACCTAACCAACAATAGGGGTTATATAGGGGTTATAGACCTAACCAACATATAGGGTTATAGACCTAACCAACATATAGGGGGTTATAGACCTAACCAACATATAGGGGTTATAGACCTAACCAACATATAGGGGTTATAGACCTAACCAACATATATAGGGGTTATAGACCTAACCAACATATAGGGGTTATAGACTAACCAACATATAGGGGTTATAACCTAAACATATAGGGGTTATAGACCTAACCAACATATAGGGGTTATAGACCTAACCAACAGGGGTTATATAGGGGTTATAGACCTAACCAACATATAGGGTTATAGACCTAACCAACATATAGGGGTTATAGACCTAACCAACATATAGGGGTTATAGACCTAACCAACATATAGGGGTTATAGACCTAACCAACATATAGGGGTTATAGACCTAACCAACATATAGGGGTTATAGACCTAACCAACATATAGGGGTTATAGACCTAACCAACATATAGGGGTTATAGACCTAACCAACATATAGGGGTTATAGACCTAACCAACATATAGGGGTTATAGACCTAACCAACATATAGGGGTTATAGACCTAACCAACATATAGGGGTTATAGACCTAACCAACATATAGGGGTTATAGACCTAACCAACATATAGGGGTTATAGACCTAACCAACATATAGGGGGGTTATAGACCTAACCAACATATAGGGTTATAGGGTTATAGACCTAACCAACATATAGGGGTTATAGACCTAACCAACATATAGGGGTTATAGACCTAACCAACATATAGGGGTTATAGACCAACTACATATAGGGGTTATAACTAACCAACATATAGGGTTATAGTAACCAACATATAGGGGTTATAGACCTAACCAACACAACTACGTATAGGGGTTATAGACCTAACCAACACAACTACGTATCGGGGTTATAGACCTAACCAACATATAGGGGTTATAGACCTAACCAACATATAGGGGTTATAGACCTAACCAACATATACAGTGGGGCAAAAAAGTATTTAGTCAGCCACCAATTGTGCAAGTTATCCCACTTAAAAAGATGAGGCCTGTAATTTTCATCATAGGTACACTTCAACTATGACAGACAAAATGAGAAAAAAAAATCCAGAAAATCACATTGTAGGATTTTTAATGAACAGCTCTCCATCACAATGGCGTGATGGAGAGCTGTGTGAGTGAGCGATGCTTCGGCGCAGGCAGCACTCACAAAGAAGGCTGGCCGCAAAAGGCATTGTTTTTTTGGGGGGGGATTTCATTACAGCCACAAATGGGATGCTGCCGTGAAATTCGAGGAATTATCAAGTGATTGTGAATGAGAGAATGATGAAGTGTGTACAGCCGGCGCAAAACAAACAAAGCAGAGCTCATGCCTTTTTCAGGTGACTTTAGTCAAATCATCATTAGTCTCATCATGCAACCGTACAATGTATTAAATCAAACTTATAACCCAACGTTTATAGAACAACTAAAGTCACATTAATAATCTAAATGAAGCAGGTAGGAGGACCTGTTTCTTTGTTAACCCCTCAACACAGAATAACCTCGTGCAACTCATCGTTTGGGGGAAAATATTCTTTCTATTTTATTCATCTATCTTCAATTGAATTCTTCATACTATAACATAATATAAAATAATGCAGGTTTGTTCTATTGTATTCTTCATAATATAAAATAATGCCATGGAATTCTAAGTAATTATTGTCTGCTAAATGAACTGGTGGAGCCCACAGCCATATGATGTAGCCAGATCAGGACCTAACATGAGGACAGGACCTAACATGAGGACAGGACCTAGCATGAGGACAGGACCTAGCATGAGGACAGGACCTAACATGAGGACAGGACCTAACATGAGGACAGGACCTAGCATGAGGACAGGACCTAGCATGAGGACAGGACCTAGCATGAGGACAGGACCTAGCATGAGGACAGGACCTAGCATGAGGACAGGACCTAGCATGAGGACAGGACCCATGAGGACAACATAACATGAGGACAGGACCTAACATGAGGACAGGACCTAACATGAGGACAGGACCTAACATGAGGACAGGACCTAACATGAGGACAACAGGACCTAGCATGATTTTCTTCAGACAGGACCTAAGCATGGATTTATTGTGATGGTGTAGACTATATTACCTGGATTTATTGTGATGGACAGGACCTAACATGATTGGACAGGACCTATATTATGGCATGAGGACAGGATTTATTGTGATGAGACTATATTACATGGATTTATTGTGATGGTGAGGGACTATATTACATGGATTTAGGACAGGTAGACCTAACATGAGGACAACTCAGAGTATGTTATTCTGTTCTTCTGAAATAGACTACATTTTCTTCAGATCATGTTTCTTTAGACCTGTCTAAAATAAATAATGGATTTATTGTGATGGTGTAGACTATATTACCTGGATTTATTGTGATGGTGTAGGTAGACTATATTACATGGATTTATTGTGATGGTGTAGGTAGACTATATTACATGGATTTATTGTGATGGTGTAGGTAGACTATATTACATGGATTTATTGTGATGGTGTAGGTAGACTATATTACATGGATTTATTGTGATGGTGTAGGTAGACTATATTACATGGATTTATTGTGATGGTGTAGGTAGACTATATTACATGGATTTATTGTGAGGGTGTAGGTAGACTATATTACATGGATTTATTGTGATGGTGTAGGTAGACTATATTACATGGATTTATTGTGATGGTGTAGGTAGAGTATATTACATGGATTTATTGTGATGGTATAGACTATATTACATGGATTGATTGTGATGGTGTAGGTAGACTATATTACATGGATGTATTGTGATGGTGTAGGTAGACTATATTACATGGATTTATTGTGATGGTGTAGGTAGACTATATTACATGGATTTATTGTGATGGTGTAGGTAGACTATATTACATGGATTTATTGTGATGGTGTAGGTAGACTATATTACATGGATTTATTGTGATGGTGTAGGTAGACTATATTACATGGATTTATTGTGATGGTGTAGGTAGACTATATTACATGGATTTATTGTGATGGTGTAGGTAGACTATATTACATGGATTTACCTGACTTTTTAAAATGTAGATGTTCCAAAGGACTGCATCAGTGGCCTGTGGGCTGTGTGGAAGCCAGGAGATGATACATGAGTTAATTAACGGTCAATTACCGTGAGACCGAATGTTATTTGCTTGACAATCAACGGCTGATGAAATTTCAATTTTTATTTTGTAACCAACTAGGACGTCACGTCTCACCAGTTACAGTAGCTGGTTGACAGGAGACTGATGAATTACTTGTTCAGGAGATGCCTGCTTGTTCTTGATTTTTGAAAGACAAGAACCACCTGTAGCCTACACCTGTTGTGGGTTTAGACAAGGGTTAACTTCCTCCAGCTTGAAACCTAGATTGACATAAATAACATTATATTTCCATGTAGAGCTGTCATACTGGCCTTGAACAGAGCAGAGCAGAGCCACATTTCTCCTTTTCACTTTGTGTACTTCCTCTTTTTCATCATGACCATATAACAGGCTGCAGTCAATATCTGTGGATGAAGATTGTGTGGAGCTGTCTGCCTGTGAAGAGAGTGTTCTGTGTGGAACTGTCTGCCTGTGAAGAGAGTGTTCTGTGTGGAACTGTCTGCCTGTGAAGAGAGTGTTCTGTGTGGAACTGTCTGCCTGTGAAGAGAGTGTTCTGTGTGGAACTGTCTGCCTGTGAAGAGAGTGTTCTGTGTGGAACTGTCTGCCTGTGAAGAGAGTGTTCTGTGTGGAACTGTCTGCCTGTGAAGAGAGTGTTCTGTGTGGAACTGTCTGCCTGTGAAGAGTGTTCTGTGTGGAGCTGTCTGCCTGTGAAGAGAGTGTTCTGTGTGGAACTGTCTGCCTTTAATATGTTACAGTTCCTTCTGTGTTTAACTGATTGTGTTTTCAGCAGAGGTAACGTTAATAACTCCACCCTCTTCTCCATGACACCTCCCTTGTCGTTGTTGGTTACGTGTTTGTTTACCTTGTTGTTTTCTGTTTTACACCAGGAGGTGCAGAAGGCGGCGTCTCTCTTCTCCCTCTACACCGAGCTCATCTCCATTATCCCCTCTCTGGCCGTCACCTTCATCCTCGTTGCCTACAGCGACCAGCGCGGACGCAAGATCACCATCATCCTGCCTCTGATTGGTTCTCTGTTCTACGCGCTGTCCTTCCTGGCAGTCTCCTTCTTCGAGCTTAACCTCTACCTCCTCATCGTCTCGTCGTTCGTCAGCGCCCTGTTCGGGGGCTCGGGGACGTTCCTGGGTGGCTGTTTCTCCTACATCGCTGACCTGTGTGAGGACGGACAGCAGAAGACCCTGCGTATGGCCGGGATAGACATGGTGATCGGCCTGCTGTCTGGAGTGGCCTCTCTCTCTACGGGATACTTCCTCCGAGCAGCAGGCTTCAACTGGCCCTTCTTCACCTCTGCTCTGTTCCTGTGTTTCAACCTGCTCTATGCCATCTTCATCTTAGAGGAGACTCTCCAACGACCCCTGGACGCCCCCCTGGACGGCTCCCTGCGTCGCACCGCCATGCATCAGCTGGCCTACGGGGCCTACCAACTGTTTGCAGGGGCCAGCAGGAGGCGTAACGTCCTTCTGATGCTTCTCCTGCTCCTCTTCGGCTCCTTCTCCTTCGTCAACATGGGCGGGCACTCCATGATCACACTCTACGAGCTCAACCAGCCACTGTGCTGGAGCGAGATCCTGATTGGCTACGGCTCTGCGCTGTCCATGACGATGTTCCTGACCAGCTTCGTGGGCGTGACTGTGTTCTCTCACTGCGGCGTGCCCAACATCGTCATCATTCTCATAGGGATACTGAGTGTCATGGCGGGTATGACCCTGGTGGCCTTCGCCAAGACCACGGTCATGATGTTCCTGGGTAAGGAATAAGGATGATATTCACATGGTAACATGGTCAGGAATAAGGAGGGTATTCACATGGTTAGGAATAAGGAGGGTATTCACATGGTAACATGGTCAGGAATAAGGAGGGTATTCACATGGTATCATGGTCAGGAATAAGGAGAGTATTCACATGGTCAGGAATAAGGAGAGTATTCACATGGTCAGGAATAAGGAGAGTATTCACATGGTAACATGGTCAGGAATAAGGAGAGTATTCACATGGTTAGGAATAAGGAGAGTATTCACATGGTAACATGGTCAGGAATAAGGAGAGTATTCACATGGTCAGGAATAAGGAGAGTATTCACATGGTTAGGAATAAGGAGAGTATTCACATGGTTAGGAATAAGGAGGGTATTCACATGGTATCATGGTCAGGAATAAGGAGGGTATTCACATGGTAACATGGTCAGGAATAAGGAGAGTATTCACATGGTTAGGAATAAGGAGAGTATTCACATGGTTAGGAGTAAGGAGAGTATTCACATGGTAACATGGTCAGGAATAAGGAGAGTATTCACATGGTTAGGAATAAGGAGGGTATTCACATGGTATCATGGTCAGGAATAAGGAGAGGTATGGTCATGGTCAGGAATAAGGAGAGTATTCACATGGTTAGGAATGGTAACATGGTCAGGAATAAGGAGGGTATTCACATGGTATTCACATGGTTAGGAATAAGGAGGGTATTCACATGGTATCATGGTCAGGAATAAGGAGAGTATTCACATGGTATCATGGTCAGGAATAAGGAGGGTATTCACATGGGATCATGGTCAGGAATAAGGAGAGTATTCACATGGTAACATGGTCAGGAATAAGGAGGGTATTCACATGGTATCATGGTCAGGAATAAGGAGGGTATTCACATGGTAACATTCTATCCTCTGAGAGGTGTCTGGGTTCCAGCTCTGCTTGACCCAATTCTGGTTGGTGCACCCAGTATGTTTTTGACAGTTCCTGGGTCTACTGGGGATGTCTTCTATGGTAGGGTTCGTTCCCCTGGGATTATAATTGATGTGACCTACTGGGGATGAGGTCTTCTATGGTAGGGTTCGTTCCCCTGGGACTATAATTGATGTGACCTACTGGGGATGAGGTCTTCTATGGTAGGGTTCGTTCCCCTGGGACTATAATTGATGTGACCTACTGGGGATGAGGTCTTCTATGGTAGGGTTTGTTCCCCTGGGATTATAATTGATGTGACCTACTGGGGATGAGGTCTTCTATGGTAGGGTTTGTTCCCCTGGGATTATAATTGATGTGACTGAATTGAGGGCTCCCTCAATCCCACCGGTCTACAGGGCTCCCTCAATCCCACCAGTCTACAGGGCTCCCTCAATCCCACCGGTCTGCAGGGCTCCCTCAATCCCACCAGTCTGCAGGGCTCCCTCAATCCCACCAGTCTACAGGGCTCCCTCAATCCCACCAGTCTACAGGGCTCCCTCAATCCCACCAGTCTACAGGGCTCCCTCAATCCCACCAGTCTACAGGGCTCCCTCAATCCCATCAGTCTACAGGGCTCCCTCAATCCCACCAGTCTACAGGGCTCCCTCAATCCCACCAGTCTACAGGGCTCCCTCAATCCCACCAGTCTACAGGGCTCCCTCAATCCCACCAGTCTACAGGGCTCCCTCAATCCCACCAGTCTACAGGGCTCCCTCAATCCCACCAGTCTACAGGGCTCCCTCAATCCCACCGGTCTGCAGGGCTCCCTCAATCCCACCGGTCTACAGGGCTCCCTCAATCCCACCGGTCTACAGGGCTCCCTCAATCCCACCAGTCTACAGGGCTCCCTCAATCCCACCAGTCTACAGGGCTCCCTCAATCCCACCAGTCTACAGGGCTCCCTCAATCCCACCGGTCTACAGGGCTCCCTCAATCCCACCGGTCTACAGGGCTCCCTCAATCCCACCGGTCTACAGGGCTCCCTCAATCCCACCAGTCTACAGGGCTCCCTCAATCCCACCAGTCTACAGGGCTCCCTCAATCCCATCAGTCTACAGGGCTCCCTCAATCCCATCAGTCTACAGGGCTCCCTCAATCCCACCCTGAGGTGGCCATATAGGTGCCAAGATAAAGGACTCCATTTTGTTTTTACTGGAGTTTGTGCGTCCCTGCTTGATAAACTCCACGTTAAAAGGGTACCTGGCTGCGATCTCAGCATATTATGGTAGAATTGACGCGGGGGGGTTCCTGAAAGGTGTACCTCTTCTCAGGCCGGTTTCTAGAACCTATTGCGCCCACGTGGGTCTTGGTGCTGGTTTTGGAGGCACTGTGTGCAGCCACCTTTTGAGCCTCTGGAGTCAGTGGATCTGAAGATCCTCCTCCTACAGAACCTCCCTGCTCATGGCTTTGGGCTCAGCTAAACTCGTTGGAGACCTCCACACGTTGCCTGGACACCCTTCTTGTAAGTCATGGCTAAGCAGTGTCTCTCCCATTGGATTGTGGAGGCCATCTCCCTGCCACACCGCAGCGTGGGGTTACATAGCGGTGAACCAGCCAGGGGTCTGACAGCGTCTTGGGCGTTGTTTAATGGGTTGACTATGGGAGATATTTTTGCTGTGGAGAGTTGGACATCACCACACACTGGTGTGAGGTTTTATTGGTTGGATGGTACAGCTGCTGGTATAACACACAGGGTGATGAGACAGGGGAGGGCTCCCAGTATAGTCTACAGGGTGATGAGACAGGGGAGGGCTCCCAGTATAGTCTACAGGGTGATGAGACAGGGGAGGGCTCCCAGTATATTCTACAGGGGAGGGCTCCCAGTATAGTCTACAGGGAGGGCTCCCAGTATATTCTACAGGGAGGGCTCCCAGTATATTCTACAGGGAGGGCTCCCAGTATATTCTACAGGGGAGGGCTCCCAGTATAGTCTACAGGGGAGGGCTCCCAGTATAGTCTACAGGGAGGGCTCCCAGTATAGTCTACAGGGAGGGCTCCCAGTATAGTCTACAGGGGAGGGCTCCCAGTATAGTCTACAGGGGAGGGCTCCCAGTATATTCTACAGGGAGGGCTCCCAGTATAGTCTACAGGGGAGGGCTCCCAGTATAGTCTACAGGGGAGGGCTCCCAGTATATTCTACAGGGGAGGGCTCCCAGTATATTCTACAGGGGAGGGCTCCCAGTATATTCTACAGGGGAGGGCTCCCAGTATATTCTACAGGGAGGGCTCCCAGTATAGTCTACAGGGGAGGGCTCCCAGTATATTCTACAGGGGAGGGCTCCCAGTATAGTCAGGGGAGGGCTCCCAGTATAGTCTACAGGGGAGGGCTCCCAGTATAGTCTACAGGGGAGGGCTCCCAGTATAGTCTACAGGGGAGGGCTCCCAGTATATTCTACAGGGGAGGGCTCCCAGTATATTCTACAGGGGAGGGCTCCCAGTATATTCTACAGGGAGGGCTCCCAGTATATTCTACAGGGGAGGGCTCCCAGTATATTCTACAGGGGAGGGCTCCCAGTATAGTCTACAGGGAGGGCTCCCAGTATAGTCTACAGGGGAGGGCTCCCAGTATAGACTACAGGGGAGGGCTCCCAGTATATTCTACAGGGGAGGGCTCCCAGTATATTCTACAGGGGAGGGCTCCCAGTATATTCTACAGGGGAGGGCTCCCAGTATATTCTACAGGGGAGGGCTCCCAGTATATTCTACAGGGGAGGGCTCCCAGTATAGTCTACAGGGGAGGGCTCCCAGTATAGTCTACAGGGGAGGGCTCCCAGTATATTCTACAGGGGAGGGCTCCCAGTATATTCTACAGGGGAGGGCTCCCAGTATAGTCTATAACACAATAGAAAAATAAGTCTATGTACAGTGTGTGCAAATGGCGTGAGGAGGTAAGGCAATAAATAGGCCATAGTAGCGAAGTAATTACAATTTAGCAGATTAACACTGGAGTGATAGATGAGCAGATGAGGATGAGCAGATGGTGTGTAAGTAGTGATACTGGTGTGCAAAAGAGCAGAAAAGTCAATCAAAACAATACAGGGATGAAGTAGGTAGATTGGGTGGTATTTACAGATGGGTCGTGTACAGCTGCTCAGATAGCTGATGCTCAGATAGCTGATGTTTAAAGTTAGTGAGGGAAGTACAAGTCTCCAGCTTCAGTGATTTTTGCAATTCGTTCCAGTCACTGGCAGCAGAGAACTGGAAGGAAAGGCGGCCAAATGAGGAATTGGTTTTGGGGATGACCAGTGAGATATACCTGCTGGAGCGCGTGCTACGGGTGGGTGCTGCTATGGTGACCAGTGAGCTGAGATAAGGCGGGGCTTTACCTAGCAAAGACTTATAGATGACCTGGAGCCAGTGGGTCTGTCGACGAATATGTAGTGAGGGCCAGCCAACGAGAGTTTACAGGTCGCAGTGGTGGGTGGTATATGGGGATTTGGTGACAAAACGGATGGCACTGTGATAGACTGCATCCAATTTGCTGAGTAGAGTATTGGGGCCTATTTTGTAAATGACATCGCCGAAGTCAAGAATTGGTAGGATAGTTTTACGAGGGTATGTTTGGCGGTGTGAGTGAAGGAGGCTTTGTTGCGAAATAGGAAGTCGATTCTAGATTTCATTTTGGAGATGTTTAATATGAGTCTGGAAGGAGAGTTTACAGTCTAACCAGACACCTAGGTATTTGTAGTTGTCCACATATTCTAAGTCAGAACCGTCCAGAGTAGTGATGCTGGAATGACGGGCAGATGTGGGCAGCGATCGGTTGAAGAGCATGCATTTAGTTTTACTAGCGTTTCAGAGCAGTTGGAGGCCACGGAAGGAGAGTTGTATGACATTGAAGCTCATTTGGAGGTTTATTAGCACAGTGTCCAAGGAAGGGCCTGAAGAATACAGAATGGTGTCGTCTGCGTAGAGGTGGATCAGGGAATCACCCGCAGCGAGAACAACATCGTTGATGTATACAGAGAAAAGTGTCGGCCCGAGAATTGAACCCTGTGGTACCCCCATAGAGACTGCCAGAGGTCCGGACATCAGGCCCTCCGATTTGAACTGAATGAAGTGCAGCCTGAATTTGACTGGACGATTTACTTGGCAACGTTCCGAGGCTGTTTTATTTGACTATGAAATCGGATGAAAACATTAAGAAGACGCATTCAGATGTACATTACGTCATAATACAACGAGCCACTAGATTTCAATTATCTTTGTAATACATGGATTACCACAAAGGTTTAGCCAACATTTCAGCCAATCAGGTCTCTATCTAGTTCCTTTCCAAAAGGGACAACACTGTTGTATAGGAAATATTACAAGAATGAGCAACAACAAAACAATTATACATAACAATGCTATAAAAAGTTAAAAACTAACAAGCAACAATTACAGAATGAAATCTACAAGGAAATCTGTCATGTTTGTTCTTCTCAGTCAGGCTTCCAATGCTTCTGGCCATCATGCCATTCCCCGTGCTGAGATCCATGATGTCGAAGATCGTGTCAAAGACCGAGCAGGGTGAGTTTTAGTTCACTTTCTTTGACTAAACTAATGCTTTAAAACCCGACCGCAATTCGTTAATAAAATCATTGAGAATGAAACGCACAGATATATTTAGACTTATTTCCATGCCTTTATGTTTATTATGGATCCCCATTAGTTCCTGCCAAGACAGCAGCTACTCTTCCTGGGGTTTATTATGGATCCCCATTAGTTCCTGCCAAGACAGCAGCTACTCTTCCTGGGGTTTATTATGGATCCCCATTAGTTCCTGCCAAGACAGCAGCTACTCTTCCTGGGGTTTATTATGGATCCCCATTAGTTCCTGCCAAGACAGCAGCTACTCTTCCTGGGGTTTATTATGGATCCCCGTTAGTTCCTGCCAAGGCAGCAGCTACTCTCTTACTGGGGTCCGGCAAAATTAAGTCAGTTATATAATTTCAAAAAGTTACTATACATTACAGATTTCACAACACAATGTGTGCCCTCAGGCTCCCACTCCACCACTACCACATATCTACCATACTAAATCCACGTTTATATGTTATGTTGTCATGTGTCCGCACCTGTGTTTGTGCATTCCTGAGCCATGGTTAGTTTAAACAGAGAACGTTCTAGACCACAGAGTAGGACCCTTGTCTGACCAGAGAGCCATGTCTGAAGTGCTCTTCTTTTAAGCCGTCCTCTCCTACACGGACACTTGACGAAACGATGTGGAATGTAAAGCAACTCTTCTGTCCTGGACCGAGATAACAGGAGTTGTACCCTGCTCTTTCTGTCTCAACCTTAGGCTGAAGTGTTGTCATGGAGACTCTTTCTGTCTCAACCTTAGGCTGAAGTGTTGTCATGGAGACTCTTTCTGTCTCAACCTTAGGCTGAAGTGTTGTCATTGAGACTCTTTCTGTCTCAACCTTAGGCTGAAGTGTTGTCATGGAGACTCTTTCTGTCTCAACCTTAGGCTGAAGTGTTGTCATGGAGACTCTTTCTGTCTCAACCTTAGGCTGAAGTGTCGACTTGTAGGAACATACTTTTTCAGCACTTCCGCGGGGGCAGTGATGCTTAACCTATGACTTTGAACCAATTTACCTGACAGTGTATTCTCTCTCTCTCTCGTGTGTGTGTGTGGTGTGTGTGTGTGTAGGAGCGTTGTTTGCGTGCTTGGCTTGCCTGGACAGTGTGAACAACAGTGTGGCGATAGCTGTGTTCAGTAGTCTCTACGCTGCCACGGTAACCTGGTACCCTGGATTCTGCTTCCTGTTGTCTGCTGGACTCTGTGTCATCCCCTTGGTCCTGCTAGTGTGAGTATGCTACTAATAATATACATCTACTAATATACTTCCTACTACGACAAATCTACTACTACTACTAATGTACTACTATTGCTACTAATATACGACGACAACTACTACTACTACTAATGTACTACTACTAATATACTACTACTACTACTACTAATATACTACTACTACTAATAATAATATACAACTACTACTACTAATGTACTACTACTAATATACTACTACTACTAATATACTACTACTACTACTACTACTACTAATATACTAATACTACTACTAATATACTACTATTGCTACTAATATACTACTATTGCTACTAATATACTACTATTGCTACTAATATACGACGACGAGTACTACTAATATACTACTACTACTACTACTACTAATATACTACTACTACTACAAATATACTACTACTAATAATATAGTACTATAATATACTACTACTACTAATAATAATAATCTACTACTAATACAAATAATATACTACTACTAATAATAATATATACTACTACTACTAATATACTACCACTACTGCTACTGCCACAGTGGGGGCCTGTGGAGCAGTTGCCCTGGGGGGGGGGTGCTTTGCTCAAGGGCGCAACGGTGGCAATGTCCTCTAGGATTTGATACCAGCACCCCTTTTTCCTCATCAGACCCAAGATTTTAAAGTGGCATCCCAGCAGTTGCTGGCTCACCTCTCTAACAACTAGGCTACCTTCTGCCCCATGATGTTACTCAGCCAACCACATGAATACACACTCAGTGACTCCTGTCAGCTTTCCTTTCCTTATCAAGGGCTGGCTGTTGTTGTGAATCTGGTTGCACAGGTAGTTCTTTGTAGGCGTTTCATTGGATCAGTGTTATGATACTGCTGGTCTGGTTACGGTTGTGGCGAGATGGAGTAGGCCTACAGCGCCATCTAGTGGTCGAGTCAGAGACAACAGTTGACAACTGTAGCATTATAGCTAAGCTGAACCCTTTTCATAACCTTAACCTCGCTCTCATGAGCTGCCACGCTGGCTCTCCCATCCTGCTGGCTCTCCCATCCTGCTGGCTCTCCCATCCTGCTGGCTCTCCCATCCTGCTGGCTCTCCCATCCTGCCGCCCTGGCTCTCCCATCCTGCCGCCCTGGCTCTCCCATCCTGCCACGCTGGCTCTCCCATCCTGCCACGCTGGCTCTCCCATCCTGCCACGCTGGCTCTCCCATCCTGCCACGCTGGCTCTCCCATCCTGCCACACTGGCTCTCCCATCCTGCCACACTGGCTCTCCCATCCTGCCACACTGGCTCTCCCATCCTGCTGGCTCTCCCATCCTGCTGGCTCTCCCATCCTGCCACACTGGCTCTCCCATCCTGCCACACTGGCTCTCCCATGCTGCTGGCTCTCCCATCCTGCCGCGTAAACAAACCAACAGGCTCTCTGGCTGTCTGGAACCACTACTGACTCACCTTGTGTGCATCTCTATAACTTTTAAGAGGCTTCCCCTCCTTGTCTCCTTTCTTTCATCTGCACTGAATTAAAAGCCCCGGAAAGGTGAAAACTACAAACTGTATTCCACAGGGAATCTGCCGTTCACCTGTCCTCTTCTATAATGTCAGACTATGTGCAGGTCAAAGGATGTAGTGAGAGACTGGAGGCAGGTTCTTTGGACTCTCTGTCTCTCTCTCAATCTCTGTCAATCTCTCCGTCTCGCTCTCTCTCCCTGTCTCTCTCCACATATCTCCCTGTCTCCCTCTCGCGCTCTCTCAATCTCTGTCAATCTCTCCGTCTCGCTCTCTCTCCATTTCTCTCCACATATCTCTCTCTCTCTCCCTGTCTCCCTCTCGCTCTCTGTCAATCTCACCGTCTCACTCTCTCCCTGTCTCTTTCCCTCTCTCTGGCTCCTTCTCTTGCTCTTTCTGTGACCTACAGGATTGTGGGGCTGCTGGGGGTGGATGAAAGTAAGGAGGCAGAGGTCCTCATCCCAGAAGAGGAAGGCCTGGCCGGAGACGATGACCCTCTCCTCACTTGAGGCTGGTGAGGCAAGACTAGAAACCTTGGCCTGGAGCTCTTTGATTTGTTCTCTTCCTCTTCTCTTTTCTCTCTCTCACTCTGTGGGGTCTGTTCTGGCACCGACTGTAGATCTATACTTAATCTGTGTTTTGGTGGCATGTGGTTGGACAAACAGAGCTGGACTCTTAAACCAATCAGCAGTCAAGGACTCTAAGAGATCGATTACCTCAGTTTGAATTGTTCTGATATAAAGTCAGATTTTAATTTCAGGGTAAATACTGGATGTTTCTAGAGGGCTTCAGTTACATAATATCAGAGCTCAGAACTGTTTCCTTCAATCTGGTCACATTTTATTCATACACACGTTATATTTCTGCCATCCATAATAATAACCTATGTCTATGATCAATGCAGTCATTCCAATGCATCTTTTTATGTACAGGGTGGCAGGTAGCGGTTGGGCCAGCAACCAAAAGGTCCTTGGTTCAAATCATCGAGCCGGCAAGGTGGAAAAATCTGTCGAATGTGCCCTTGAGGTTGCTCTGAATAAGAGAGTCTGCTAAGTGAACTTTTGTTTGTTGGGCGTCGGAATCACAGGTGGGTCGGAATCACAGGTGGGTCGGAATCACAGGTGGGTCGGAATCACAGGTGGGCCGGAATCACAGGTGCGTCGGAATCACAGGTGGGTCGGAATCACAGGTGGGTCGGAATCACAGGTGCGTCGGAATCACAGGTGCGTCGGAATCACAGGTGTTGCTTTTGGTTTGATTTCCCGTAGCCTCTTTTCTCAGCGTCAATTTCTCTGTAAAGTAAAGGCTGCGTTTTAAACACACCCAATTCTACTGATCTCTCACGGTGGAATAATTAGTCGCTGTTATGACGTTGTACATGATTCAATTATTCACGTTGTTGCAACAAAAAAAATGGGAAATAAGCAAATTGATTTTCCAAAATGTTTTAATAAGTAGCTAAATGACTAGAAGTCTCTGAAGTGAAATGAATATTGGCTAGATATCAAACAGAGCGACCGTAATAGCAGACAGCGGTAATCTACCTAATTCACAGGTAGGTTCTGACTGTATACCATGTTCTACTTACCTGTTTTTATTACTGATCTGTTTGTGTTGTCGTTACATGACAAGGCTCAAACTGTCAAACTTCTACAACTCATTTAGCTCTTTCTCAATGATATGACATAATAATAATATATAATAATATAATAATAATAATATAATATAATGACACCAACATGATAGACTTGTATAGACGCTCAAGGAAATGCACTTTCTGTCTGAACTATGTCACGACTTCTTAGTTTCCCCTCAAAACTGGTTGAAAAGATGTCATTTCAATGGCAACTGGTTGGAATTACTTTTTTTTAAGAAGTGTTGCTCTTTTTGGGCTGACCCTAGACCAGTTTGGGCTCTTGCTGTCGTTGTCATGATGTCAGAAACAGATCTAGGATCAGGATAAAAAACTTTGTTGGTTGATATTTTAACTACACTGTTACAGTAGGTTACCTCCACTTAATGATTGATTAACAAGAACGATCAATAACTCAGAACTGATCATGTAAAAACCAGCATAGGCAAATGGATGTGAAGGACAGTATTAGAAAATACTACTTTAGGGAAAAATGTTTTTAAAAGTTGTATTTTGAAACCATTGGATGTGTGCTGTTATCTTTACAATAATTTATGACTGCCACAAATGTTTGTAATTGTGTAAAATAAAATTCAAAAAACGTATTGGTATAAAATGTGTGACTGAATTTATGAAACTCTTTTTCATATGTTTTCTGACAACTAAACATTGAAGTGGCTGGATTGCATTATTTGCGGTCATTGGTTTCTAGAAATGCAAAACCTGAGTGTAATACCTACAGTGGTCACCAGGCGTCACTGTTGGATTTGGATGTAATGCCCACCGAATGATGTATAAAACCCCTAGAAAGCTGATGTTATACATTGGCCATTGAGAGGCTTTGAAGCCACCGGCCATTTTGGCATTCCCCTGTAGGAGCAGTCCTTCATATAAATGAATGAAATTCAACAGTATTTCAAGTGAATGTTTCAAGGACCAAATTACATGTATTTTTGTTGTAGTGGGGACCGTAACATTGGTAATCCCAAAAAATTATACTTCAAGGGAAAAAAATAAATAAAATATTTTTAGATTACGTATTATAATTTAAAAAGGATGCTGCACAGTCTTTTATCGATGGCACTTCCCTCATCCCTGACCACTGGCTGCATCCCCTCTGACTTCAAATTGGCCAAATCCCCTCTTCAAGAAACCAACACTTGACACATCTGACGTCTTTTCTTTCCAAAACCCTTGTGCTGTTTCTGATCAACTCTGTCAGAATGATCTTCTGGACCCTAACCAATCAGGCTTCAAGACTGGTCACTCAACCGAGACTGCTCTTCTCTGTGTCATAGAGGCTCTCTACACTGCCAAAGCTGACTGTCTCCTCTGTTCTCATCCTCCTAGATCTATCTGCAGCCTTTGACACAGTGAACCATCAGATCCTCCTCTCCCCCCTCTCAGGGCTGGGAGTCTCAGGCTCCGCCTCCTCTCCACCCTCTCAGGGCTGGGAGTCTCAGGCTCTATCAGATCCTCCTCTCCCCCCTCTCAGGGCAGGGCGTCTCAGGCTCCGCCTCCTCTCCACCCTCTCAGGGCTGGGAGTCTCAGGCTCTATCAGATCCTCCTCTCCCCCTCTCAGGGCTGGGAGTCTCAGTCTCTATCAGATCCTCCGCTCCACCCTCTCAGGGCTGGGTGTCTCAGGCTCCGCCTCCTCTCCACCCTCTCAGGGCTGGGTGTCTCATGCTCTATCAGATCCTCCTCTCCCCCTCTCAGGGCTGGGTGTCTCATGCTCTATCAGATCCTCCTCTCCCCCTCTCAGGGCTGGGAGTCTCAGGCTCTATCAGATCCTCCTCTCCCCCCCTCTCAGGGCTGGGAGTCTCAGGCTCTATCAGATCCTCCTCTCCCCCTCTCAGGGCTGGGAGTCTCAGTCTCTATCAGATCCTCCGCTCCACCCTCTCAGGGCTGGGTGTCTCCGGCTCCGCCTCCTCTCCACCCTCTCAGGGCTGGGTGTCTCATGCTCTATCAGATCCTCCTCTCCCCCTCTCAGGGCTGGGAGTCTCAGGCTCTATCAGATCCTCCTCTCCCCCTCTCAGGGCAGGGCGTCTCAGGCTCTATCAGATCCTCCTCTCCCCCTCTCAGGGCTGGGAGTCTCAGGCTCCGCCTCCTCTCCACCCTCTCAGGGCTGGGAGTCTCAGGCTCTATCAGATCCTCCTCTCCCCCTCTCAGGGCTGGGCGTCTCAGTCTCTATCAGATCCTCCTCTCCACCCTCTCAGGGCTAGGCGTCTCAGGCTCTATCAGATCCTCCTCTCCACCCTCTCAGGGCTGGGTGTCTCAGGCTCTATCAGATCCTCCTCTCCACCCTCGCAGGGCTGGGCGTCTCAGGCTCCGCCTCCTGTCCACCCTCTCAGGGCTGGGCGTCTCAGTCTCTATCAGATCCTCCTCTCCACCCTCTCAGGGCTGGGAGTCTCAGGCTCTATCAGATCCTCCTCTCCACCCTCTCAGGGCTGGGCGTCTCAGTCTCTATCAGATCCTCCTCTCCACCCTCTCAGGGCAGGGTGTCTCAGTCTCTATCAGATCCTCCTCTCCACCCCATCAGGGCTGGGCGTCTCGGGCTCCGCCCACTCTTGGATTGCATCCTACCTGGCAGGCCGCTCCTACCAGGTGATGTGGAGAGGATCTGTGTCTGCACCACGTACTCTCACTACTGGTGTCCCCCAGGGCTCGGTTCTAGTCCCTCTTTTCTTCTCTCTATAGACCAAGTCACTCTGCTCTGTCATATCCTCACATGGTCTCTCCTACCACTGCTATGAGGATGGACCTCTCCTCTACTCTCTATACACCAAGTCACTCAGCTCCGTCATATCCTGTCATGGTCTCTCCTTATCACTGCTATGAGGATGACACTCCACTACTTTTCTCCTTCCCCCCTTCTGACACCCAGGTGGCGCCACATCTCTGTGTGCCTGGCAGATATCTCAGCTTGGATGTCAGCCCACCACCTCAAGCTCAACCTGGACAAGATGAATCTGCTCCTCTTCCCAAGGAAGGCCTGCCTGCTCCAAGACCTCTCCATCACGGTTGACAAATCCACAGTGTCGCCTTACCAGAGAGCAAAGAACCTTGGTGTAACCATGGACAACACCCTGTCGTTCTCTGTAAACATCAAAGCAGTGACTCGCTCCTACAGGTTCATGCTCTACAACATCTGTAGAGAGACTCTACCTCACACAGGGAGGTCCTAATCCACTTTTCATCTCCCGTCTGGACTACTGCAACTCGCTGTTGGCTGGGTCCCACTCTTGTGCCATGAAACCCCTGCAACTTATCCAGAACGATGCTGCCCGCCTGGTGTTCAACCTTCCCAAGTTCTCCCATGTCACCCTGCTCCTCTAACACTCCACTGGCTTCCAGTTGAAGCTCACATCCACTACTAGACCATGGTGCTTACCTACGGAGCAGCAAGAGGAACTGCCCCTCCCTACCTTCAGGCTCTGATCAAACCCTACACCCCAACCCGAGCACTCTGTTCTGCCACCTCAAGTCTCTCTGCCCTCCCACCACTACTGGAGGGCAGCTCTCGCTCAGCCCAGTACAAGCTCTTCTCTGACCTGGTACCCCAATGGTGGAACCAGCTTCCCCTTGAAGCTAGGAGAGTAGAGTCCCTGCCCATCTTCCCCTTGAAGCTAGGAGAGTAGAGTCCCTGCCCATCTTCCCCTTGAAGCTAGGAGAGTAGAGTCCCTGCCCATCTTCCCCCTGAAGCTAGGACAGTAGAGTCCCTGCCCATCTTCCCCTGAAGCTAGGACAGTAGAGTCCCTGCCCATCTTCCCCTTGAAGCTAGGACAGTAGAGTCCCTGCCCATCTTCCCCTGAAGCTAGGACAGTAGAGTCCCTGCCCATCTTCCACCTGAAGCTAGGACAGTAGAGTCCCTGCCCATCTTCCACCTGAAGCTAGGACAGTAGAGTCCCTGCCCATCTTCCCCTTGAAGCTAGGAGAGCAGAGTCCCTGCCCATCTTCCCCTTGAAGCTAGGAGAGCAGAGTCCCTGCCCATCTTCCCCTTGAAGCTAGGAGAGTAGAGTCCCTGCCCATCTTCCCCTTGAAGCTAGGACAGTAGAGTCCCTGCCCATCTTCCCCCTGAAGCTAGGACAGTAGAGTCCCTGCCCATCTTCCCCTTGAAGCTAGGACAGTAGAGTCCCTGCCCATCTTCCCCCTGAAGCTAGGACAGTAGAGTCCCTGCCCATCTTCCCCTTGAAGCTAGGACAGTAGAGTCCCTGCCCATCTTCCCCTTGAAGCTAGGACAGTAGAGTCCCTGCCCATCTTCCCCTTGAAGCTAGGACAGTAGAGTCCCTGCCCATCTTCCCCTTGAAGCTAGGACAGTAGAGTCCCTGCCCATCTTCCCCTTGAAGCTAGGACAGTAGAGTCCCTGCCCATCTTCCCCTTGAAGCTAGGAGAGCAGAGTCCCTGCCCATCTTCCACTTGAAGCTAGGACAGTAGAGTCCCTGCCCATCTTCCCCCTGAAGCTAGGACAGTAGAGTCCCTGCCCATCTTCCCCTGAAGCTAGGAGAGTAGAGTCCCTGCCCATCTTCCCCTGAAGCTAGGACAGTAGAGTCCCTGCCCATCTTCCCCTTGAAGCTAGGAGAGTAGAGTCCCTGCCCATCTTCCCCTTGAAGCTAGGACAGTAGAGTCCCTGCCCATCTTCCCTTGAAGCTAGGACAGTAGAGTCCCTGCCCATCTTCCCCTTGAAGCTAGGAGAGCAGAGTCCCTGCCCATCTTCCACTTGAAGCTAGGACAGTAGAGTCCCTGCCCATCTTCCCCCTGAAGCTAGGACAGTAGAGTCCCTGCCCATCTTCCCCTGAAGCTAGGAGAGTAGAGTCCCTGCCCATCTTCCCCTGAAGCTAGGACAGTAGAGTCCCTGCCCATCTTCCCCCTGAAGCTAGGAGAGTAGAGTCCCTGCCCATCTTCCCCTTGAAGCTAGGACAGTAGAGTCCCTGCCCATCTTCCCCTTGAAGCTAGGACAGTAGAGTCCCTGCCCATCTTCCCCTTGAAGCTAGGACAGTAGAGTCCCTGCCCATCTTCCCCTTGAAGCTAGGACAGTAGAGTCCCTGCCCATCTTCCCCTTGAAGCTAGGACAGTAGAGTCCCTGCCCATCTTCCCCTTGAAGCTAGGAGAGCAGAGTCCCTGCCCATCTTCCCCCTGAAGCTAGGACAGTAGAGTCCCTGCCCATCTTCCCCTGAAGCTAGGACAGTAGAGTCCCTGCCCATCTTCCCCCTGAAGCTAGGACAGTAGAGTCCCTGCCCATCTTCCCTTGAAGCTAGGAGAGCAGAGTCCCTGCCCATCTTCCCCTTGAAGCTAGGAGAGCAGAGTCCCTGCCCATCTTCCCCTTGAAGCTAGGAGAGCAGAGTCCCTGCCCATCTTCCCCTTGAAGCTAGGACAGTAGAGTCCCTGCCCATCTTCCCCTTGAAGCTAGGACAGTAGAGTCCCTGCCCATCTTCCCCTTGAAGCTAGGAGAGCAGAGTCCCTGCCCATCTTCCCCTTGAAGCTAGGAGAGCAGAGTCCCTGCCCATCTTCCCTTGAAGCTAGGACAGTAGAGTCCCTGCCCATCTTCCCCTTGAAGCTAGGACAGTAGAGTCCCTGCCCATCTTCCCCTTGAAGCTAGGAGAGCAGAGTCCCTGCCCATCTTCCCCTGAAGCTAGGACAGTAGAGTCCCTGCCCATCTTCCCCTTGAAGCTAGGACAGTAGAGTCCCTGCCCATCTTCCCCTTGAAGCTAGGACAGTAGAGTCCCTGCCCATCTTCCACTTGAAGCTAGGAGAGTAGAGTCCCTGCCCATCTTCCCCTTGAAGCTAGGACAGTAGAGTCCCTGCCCATCTTCCCTTGAAGCTAGGACAGTAGAGTCCCTGCCCATCTTCCCTTGAAGCTAGGAGAGCAGAGTCCCTGCCCATCTTCCACTTGAAGCTAGGACAGTAGAGTCCCTGCCCATCTTCCCCCTGAAGCTAGGACAGTAGAGTCCCTGCCCATCTTCCCCTGAAGCTAGGAGAGTAGAGTCCCTGCCCATCTTCCCCTGAAGCTAGGACAGTAGAGTCCCTGCCCAACTTCCCCTGAAGCTAGGAGAGTAGAGTCCCTGCCCATCTTCCCCTTGAAGCTAGGACAGTAGAGTCCCTGCCCATCTTCCCCTTGAAGCTAGGACAGTAGAGTCCCTGCCCATCTTCCCCTTGAAGCTAGGACAGTAGAGTCCCTGCCCATCTTCCCCTTGAAGCTAGGACAGTAGAGTCCCTGCCCATCTTCCCCCTGAAGCTAGGACAGTAGAGTCCCTGCCCATCTTCCCCTTGAAGCTAGGAGAGCAGAGTCCCTGCCCATCTTCCCCTGAAGCTAGGACAGTAGAGTCCCTGCCCATCTTCCCCTTGAAGCTAGGACAGTAGAGTCCCTGCCCATCTTCCCCTGAAGCTAGGACAGTAGAGTCCCTGCCCATCTTCCCCTTGAAGCTAGGAGAGCAGAGTCCCTGCCCATCTTCCCCTTGAAGCTAGGAGAGCAGAGTCCCTGCCCATCTTCCCCTTGAAGCTAGGACAGTAGAGTCCCTGCCCATCTTCCCCTTGAAGCTAGGACAGTAGAGTCCCTGCCCATCTTCCCCTTGAAGCTAGGAGAGCAGAGTCCCTGCCCATCTTCCCCTTGAAGCTAGGAGAGCAGAGTCCCTGCCCATCTTCCCTTGAAGCTAGGACAGTAGAGTCCCTGCCCATCTTCCCTTGAAGCTAGGACAGTAGAGTCCCTGCCCATCTTCCCCTTGAAGCTAGGAGAGCAGAGTCCCTGCCCATCTTCCCCTGAAGCTAGGACAGTAGAGTCCCTGCCCATCTTCCCCTTGAAGCTAGGACAGTAGAGTCCCTGCCCATCTTCCCTTGAAGCTAGGACAGTAGAGTCCCTGCCCATCTTCCCCTTGAAGCTAGGAGAGCAGAGTCCCTGCCCATCTTCCCCTTGAAGCTAGGAGAGTAGAGTCCCTGCCCATCTTCCCCTTGAAGCTAGGACAGTAGAGTCCCTGCCCATCTTCCCCTTGAAGCTAGGAGAGTAGAGTCCCTGCCCATCTTCCCTTGAAGCTAGGAGAGTAGAGTCCCTGCCCATCTTCCCCTTGAAGCTAGGAGAGTAGAGTCCCTGCCCATCTTCCCCTTGAAGCTAGGACAGTAGAGTCCCTGCCCATCTTCCCCTTGAAGCTAGGACAGTAGAGTCCCTGCCCATCTTCCCCTTGAAGCTAGGACAGTAGAGTCCCTGCCCATCTTCCCCTTGAAGCTAGGACAGTAGAGTCCCTGCCCATCTTCCCCTTGAAGCTAGGAGAGTAGAGTCCCTGCCCATCTTCCCCTTGAAGCTAGGAGAGTAGAGTCCCTGCCCATCTTCCCCTTGAAGCTAGGACAGTAGAGTCCCTGCCCATCTTCCCCTTGAAGCTAGGACAGTAGAGTCCCTGCCCATCTTCCACCTGAAGCTAGGACAGTAGAGTCCCTGCCCATCTTCCCCTGAAGCTAGGAGAGTAGAGTCCCTGCCCATCTTCCCCTTGAAGCTAGGACAGTAGAGTCCCTGCCCATCTTCCCCTGAAGCTAGGACAGTAGAGTCCCTGCCCATCTTCCCCTTGAAGCTAGGACAGTAGAGTCCCTGCCCATCTTCCCCTTGAAGCTAGGACAGTAGAGTCCCTGCCCATCTTCCCCTGAAGCTAGGACAGTAGAGTCCCTGCCCATCTTCCCCTTGAAGCTAGGACAGTAGAGTCCCTGCCCATCTTCCCCTTGAAGCTAGGACAGTAGAGTCCCTGCCCATCTTCCCCTGAAGCTAGGACAGTAGAGTCCCTGCCCATCTTCCCCTTGAAGCTAGGACAGCAGAGTCCCTGCCCATCTTCCCCTGAAGCTAGGACAGTAGAGTCCCTGCCCATCTTCCCTTGAAGCTAGGAGAGTAGAGTCCCTGCCCATCTTCCCCTTGAAGCTAGGACAGTAGAGTCCCTGCCCATCTTCCCCTTGAAGCTAGGAGAGTAGAGTCCCTGCCCATCTTCCCCTTGAAGCTAGGACAGTAGAGTCCCTGCCCATCTTCCCCTTGAAGCTAGGACAGTAGAGTCCCTGCCCATCTTCCCCTGAAGCTAGGACAGTAGAGTCCCTGCCCATCTTCCCCTTGAAGCTAGGACAGCAGAGTCCCTGCCCATCTTCCCCTTGAAGCTAGGACAGTAGAGTCCCTGCCCATCTTCCCCTGAAGCTAGGACAGTAGAGTCCCTGCCCATCTTCCCCTTGAAGCTAGGACAGTAGAGTCCCTGCCCATCTTCCCCTTGAAGCTAGGACAGTAGAGTCCCTGCCCATCTTCCCCTTGAAGCTAGGACAGTAGAGTCCCTGCCCATCTTCCCCTTGAAGCTAGGACAGTAGAGTCCCTGCCCATCTTCCCCTTGAAGCTAGGACAGTAGAGTCCCTGCCCATCTTCCCCTTGAAGCTAGGACAGTAGAGTCCCTGCCCATCTTCCCCTTGAAGCTAGGACAGTAGAGTCCCTGCCCATCTTCCCCTTGAAGCTAGGACAGTAGAGTCCCTGCCCATCTTCCCCTTGAAGCTAGGACAGTAGAGTCCCTGCCCATCTTCCCCTTGAAGCTAGGACAGTAGAGTCCCTGCCCATCTTCCCCTTGAAGCTAGGACAGTAGAGTCCCTGCCCATCTTCCCCTTGAAGCTAGGACAGTAGAGTCCCTGCCCATCTTCCCCTTGAAGCTAGGACAGTAGAGTCCCTGCCCATCTTCCCCTTGAAGCTAGGAGAGTAGAGTCCCTGCCCATCTTCCCCTGAAGCTAGGACAGTAGAGTCCCTGCCCATCTTCCCCCTGAAGCTAGGACAGTAGAGTCCCTGCCCATCTTCCCCCTGAAGCTAGGACAGTAGAGTCCCTGCCCATCTTCCCCTTGAAGCTAGGACAGTAGAGTCCCTGCCCATCTTCCCCTTGAAGCTAGGACAGTAGAGTCCCTGCCCATCTTCCCCTGAAGCTAGGACAGTAGAGTCCCTGCCCATCTTCCCCTGAAGCTAGGACAGTAGAGTCCCTGCCCATCTTCCCCTTGAAGCTAGGACAGTAGAGTCCCTGCCCATCTTCCCCTGAAGCTAGGAGAGTAGAGTCCCTGCCCATCTTCCCCTTGAAGCTAGGACAGTAGAGTCCCTGCCCATCTTCCCCTTGAAGCTAGGACAGTAGAGTCCCTGCCCATCTTCCCCTTGAAGCTAGGACAGTAGAGTCCCTGCCCATCTTCCCCTTGAAGCTAGGACAGTAGAGTCCCTGCCCATCTTCCCCTTGAAGCTAGGACAGTAGAGTCCCTGCCCATCTTCCCCTTGAAGCTAGGACAGTAGAGTCCCTGCCCATCTTCCCCTTGAAGCTAGGACAGTAGAGTCCCTGCCCATCTTCCCCTTGAAGCTAGGACAGTAGAGTCCCTGCCCATCTTCCCCCTGAAGCTAGGACAGTAGAGTCCCTGCCCATCTTCCCCTGAAGCTAGGACAGTAGAGTCCCTGCCCATCTTCCCCTGAAGCTAGGACAGTAGAGTCCCTGCCCATCTTCCCCCTGAAGCTAGGACAGTAGAGTCCCTGCCCATCTTCCCCTGAAGCTAGGACAGTAGAGTCCCTGCCCATCTTCCCCTGAAGCTAGGACAGTAGAGTCCCTGCCCATCTTCCCCCTGAAGCTAGGACAGCAGAGTCCCTGCCCATCTTTCCCTTGAAGCTAGGACAGCAGAGTCCTGCCCATCTTCCCCTTGAAGCTAGGACAGTAGAGTCCCTGCCCATCTTCCCCTGAAGCTAGGACAGTAGAGTCCCTGCCCATCTTCCCCTTGAAGCTAGGACAGTAGAGTCCCTGCCCATCTTCCCCTTGAAGCTAGGACAGTAGAGTCCCTGCCCATCTTCCCTTGAAGCTAGGACAGTAGAGTCCCTGCCCATCTTCCCCTGAAGCTAGGACAGTAGAGTCCCTGCCCATCTTCCCCTGAAGCTAGGACAGTAGAGTCCCTGCCCATCTTCCCCTTGAAGCTAGGACAGTAGAGTCCCTGCCCATCTTCTCCCTGATGCTAGGACAGCAGAGTCCCTGCCCATCTTCTCCCTGAAGCTAGGACTGCAGAGTCCCTGTCCATCTTCCCCTGAAGCTAGGACAGTAGAGTCCCTGCCCATCTTCCCCTGAAGCTAGGACAGTAGAGTCCCTGCCCATCTTCCCCTGAAGCTAGGACAGTAGAGTCCCTGCCCATCTTCTCCCTGAAGCTAGGACAGCAGTCCCTTCCCATCTTCCCCCTGAAGCTAGGACAGTAGAGTCCCTGCCCATCTTCCCCTTGAAGCTAGGACAGTAGAGTCCCTTCCCATCTTCCCCTGAAGCTAGGACAGTAGAGTCCCTTCCCATCTTCCCCTGAAGCTAGGACAGTAGAGTCCCTGCCCATCTTCCCCCTGAAGCTAGGACAGTAGAGTCCCTTCCCATCTTCCCCTGAAGCTAGGACAGTAGAGTCCCTTCCCATCTTCCCCCTGAAGCTAGGACAGTAGAGTCCCTTCCCATCTTCCCCTTGAAGCTAGGACAGTAGAGTCCCTGCCCATCTTCCCCTGAAGCTAGGACAGTAGAGTCCCTGCCCATCTTCCCCTTGAAGCTAGGACAGTAGAGTCCCTGCCCATCTTCCCCTGAAGCTAGGACAGTAGAGTCCCTGCCCATCTTCCCCTTGAAGCTAGGACAGTAGAGTCCCTGCCCATCTTCCCCCTGAAGCTAGGACAGTAGAGTCCCTGCCCATCTTCCCCTTGAAGCTAGGACAGTAGAGTCCCTGCCCATCTTCCCCCTGAAGCTAGGACAGTAGAGTCCCTGCCCATCTTCCCCTTGAAGCTAGGACAGTAGAGTCCCTGCCCATCTTCCCCTGAAGCTAGGACAGTAGAGTCCCTGCCCATCTTCCCCTTGAAGCTAGGACAGTAGAGTCCCTGCCCATCTTCCCCCTGAAGCTAGGACAGTAGAGTCCCTGCCCATCTTCCCCTTGAAGCTAGGACAGTAGAGTCCCTGCCCATCTTCCCCTGAAGCTAGGACAGTAGAGTCCCTGCCCATCTTCCCCCTGAAGCTAGGACAGTAGAGTCCCTGCCCATCTTCCCCTTGAAGCTAGGACAGTAGAGTCCCTGCCCATCTTCCCCTTGAAGCTAGGACAGTAGAGTCCCTGCCCATCTTCCCCTGAAGCTAGGACAGTAGAGTCCCTGCCCATCTTCCCTTGAAGCTAGGACAGTAGAGTCCCTGCCCATCTTCCCCCTGAAGCTAGGACAGCAGAATAATAATAATAATAATAATAATCCTCCTCACCTTGACCCCCCCCCCATGTACACCTTGCAGGTGCAGTCGCACCTCTAAAAACATTTGTCATAAGACACTAGCTCCCTGGTATACAGAAAATACCCGAGCTCTGAAGCAAGCTTCCAGAAAACTGGAACGGAAATGGCCCCACACCAAACTGGAAGTCTTCCGACTAGCTTGGAAAGACAGTACCGTGCAGTATCGAAGAGCCCTTACTGCTGCTCCACCAAACTGGAAGTCTTCCGACTAGCTTGGAAAGACAGTACCGTGCAGTATCGAAGAGCCCTTACTGCTGCTACACCAAACTGGAAGTCTTCCGACTAGCTTGGAAAGACAGTACCGTGCAGTATCGAAGAGCCCTTACTGCTGCTCGATCATCCTTTTTTCCAACTTAATTGAGAATAAAAACAATGCAAAATGTACACTGCTCAAAAAAATAAAGGGAACACTTAAACAACACAATGTAACTCCAAGTCAATCACACTTCTGTGAAATCAAACTGTCCACTTAGGAAGCAACACTGATTGGCAATACATTCCACATGCTGTTGTGCGAATGGAATAGACAACAGGTGGAAATTATAGGCAATTAGCAAGACACCCCCAATAAAGGAGTGGTTCTGAAGGTGGTGACCACAGACCACTTCTCAGTTCCTATGCTTCCTAGCTGATGTTTTGGTTACTTTTGAATGCTGGCGGTGCTTTCACTCTAGTGGTAGCATGAGACGGAGTCTACAACCCACACAAGTGGCTCAGGTAGTGCAGCTCATCCAGGATGGCACATCAATGCGAGCTGTGGCAAGAAGGTTTGCTGTGTCTGTCAGCGTAGTGTCCAGAGCATGGAGGCGCTACCAGGAGAAAGGCCAGTACATCAGGAGACGTGGAGGAGGCCGTAGGAGGGCAACAACCCAGCAGCAGGGCCGCTACCTCCGCCTTTGTGCAAGGAGGAGCAGGCAGAGCACTGCCAGAGCCCTGCAAAATGACCTCCAGCAGGCCACAAATGTGCATGTGTCTGCTCAAACGGTCAGAAACAGACTCCATGAGGGTGGTATGAGGGCCCGACGTCCACAGGTGGGGGTTGTGCTTACAGCCAAAGACCGTGCAGGACGTTTGGCATTTGCCAGAGAACACCAAGATTGGCAAATTTGCCACTGGCGCCCTGTGCTCTTCACAGATGAAAGCAGGTTCACACTGAGCACGTGACAGACGTGACAGTCTGGAGACGCTGTGGAGAACGTTCTGCTGCCTGCAACATCCTCCAGCATGACCGGTTTGGCGGTGGGTCAGTCATGGTGTGGGGTGGCATTTCTTTGGGGGGCCGCACAGCCCTCCATGTGCTCGCCAGAGGTAGCCTGACTGCCATTAGGTACCGAGATGAGATCCTCAGACCCCTTGTGAGACCATATGCTGGTGCGGTTGGTCCTGGGTTCCTCCTAATGTAAGACAATGCTAGACCTCATGTAGCTGGAGTGTGTCAGCAGTTCCTGCAAGAGGAAGGCATTGATGCTATGGACTGGCCCGCCCATTCCCCAGACCTGAATCCAATTGAGCACATCTGGGACATCATGTCTCGCTCCAAATAGAGAAATCATGTGACTAAACTGAATGAAAAGAATAAGATACTATGAAACAATGACAAATGACAGAAAAAAGCTTTGGAGCACCATAAATGAAATGAGATGGCTCTTTGAATCAGATGGCTCATTGAATCAGATGGCTCATTGAATCAGATGGCTCTTTGAATCAGATGGCTCATTGAATCAGATGGCTCATTGAATCAGATGGCTCTTTGAATCAGATGGCTCATTGAATCAGATGGCTCATTTGAATCAGATGGCTCATTTGAATCAGATGGCTCATTCATCACAAAACCCACTGATATTGGCAACTACTTTTAAAAAAATTCAAGATGAGCAAATTGAGGCATGACATGCCAGCAACAAACGCTGACACTACACATCCAAGTATAACTGATTAAAATGATAAAAGATGAGCATTGTAATTTTGAATTCTGTGAAGTGAGTGTGGAAGAGGTGAAAAAATTACGTCTATCAACAATGGCAAGCCACTGAGGTCTGACAACCTGGATGGAAAATTACTGAGGATAATAGCGGACGATATTGCCACTCCTATTTGCCACATCTTCTATTTAAGCCTACTAGAAAGTGTGTGCCCTCAGGCCTGGAGGGAAGCTGAAGTCATTCCCCAACCTAAGAATAGGAAAGCCCCCCTTTACTGGCTCAAAAGGCTGACCCTTTGTAAACTTTTGGAAGAAATTGTGTTTGACCGGATACAATGCTGTTTTACTGTAAACAAATTGACAACAGCCTATAGCTTATAGGAAAGGACATTCAACAAGCACAGCAGTTACACAATTTACAAATTATTAATGGAGATCCATAATAAACCCCAGGAAGAGTAGCTGCTGCCTTGGCAGGAACTAATGGGGATCCATAATAAACCCCAGGAAGAGTAGCTGCTGCCTTGACAGGAACTAATGGGGATCCATAATAAACCCCAGGAAGAGTAGCTGCTGCCTTGGCAGTGGATAGGGTTTACCTGACGAACCAAGCTAAATTATTTTACATTAGCAATCAGGATTAAGTGCCTTGCTCAATATTGTTCACCTAGTCGGCTCTGATATACAAACCAGCAACCTTTTGGTTACTGGTCAAATGCTCTTAACCGCTAGTGTACCTGCCACCCCATTTACATTCTTGAAATCATTGGTTAGGTACTCAGATCCAGACTCATTCTGTAGCTTTTGGCCGGAACAAGGTGTTTGGGTAGCCAGGCAAAAATAAGGTTTGAGTATTGGATAAACGTTATTCCTCTGTCTCCACCCACTGTGTCATATCCTGGGCCACAATCTCTCTATTATAAACTTATTTGGATTTTATTCAACATTGTTTTTTTTTATAATTCTAGAGTTTATAAATACAGCGTAACATTCACAGAAAGCAAAACAAACGAAGTCTCCATTGTGTCCCTCCTGGAGACAATCAGCCAGTCAGAAAGCATTCCATTGGTCCAGGTTCTAGAGTCTTTTGTTGCCATTCCTTTCCTGCGTGTCCTGCATTAACCCCACCCTCCCTGCCAGTTCCTGACCCAACCACGGCATTCATTCTCACTCCGGCTTTTGTCTTACTAGGACGTTAAGACACAATTCCCAAGCTCCGAATCCGCCTCTTCCTCCTCTGGCTGTTGTTCTTTGATGCTGGCCTCTCTCCCCTTCTCTCTCCCATCTCCCCCTCCTCCTTGTCTCCCCTTCCCTCCTTTGTCCCCCTCCCTACTAACCCATACCCCCTACTCTCTACACTGTAAAGCCAAGTGTTTATGATCTGAACAGATAGCTAAACACTTTTTAAACTCTTCAAGGCATTTAGAAGTTCAACAAAAACATGTCACAGGGTTTAAATCATAACAGCAGTGTTTAAATCATAACAGCGGTGTTTAAATCATAACAACAGGGTTTAAACCATAACAACAGTGTTTAAACCGTAACAAGTGTTTAAACCACAACAACAGTGTTTAAACCGTAACAAGGGTTTAAATCGTAACAACAATGTTCACATAGTCCAACAATGTTCACATGCACCCCCCTATCCACATCGAAGGGACAGCAGCGGAGAAGGTGGAAAGTTCCCTCGGCGTACACATCACAGACAAACTGAAATGGTCCACCCACACAGACAGTGTGGTGAAGAAGGCTTAACAGCGCCTCTTCAACTTCAGGAGGCAGAAGAAATTTGGCTTGTCACCAAAAACCCTGACAAACTTTTACAGATGCACAATCGAGAGCATCCTGTCAGGTTGTATCACCTCCTGGTACGGCAACTGCACCTCCCGCAACCACAAGGCTCTCCAGAGGGTAGTGAGGTCTGCACAACGCATCACCGGGGGCAAACTACCTGCCCTCCAGGACACCTACACCACCCGATGTCACAAGAAGGCCAAAAAGATAATCAAGGACAACAACCACCCGAGCCACTGCCTGTTCACCCCGCTACCATCCAGAAGGCGAGGTCAGTACAGGTGCATCAAATCTGGGACCGAGAGACTGAAAAAACAGCTTCTATCTCAAGATCATCAGACTGTTAAACAGAAATCACTAACTCAGAGAGGCTGCTGCCAACACACTGACTCAACTCTACGCTGAGACCCAATCACTGGCCACTTTAATAAATGGATCACTAGTCACTTTAAACAATGCCACTTTAATAAATGGATCACTAGTCACTTTAAACAATGCCACTTTAATTGTGTTTACATATCTTACATTACTCACATCACATGTATATACTGTATTTAATACCATCTACTGCACCTTGCCTGTGCTGCTCGGCCATCCCTCATCCAGATACTTATATGTACATATTCTCATTCACCCCTTTAGATTTGTCTGTAGTAGGTAGTTGTTGGGGAATTGTTAGATTACTTGTTAGATATTACTGCACGGTCTGAACTAGAAGCACAAGCATTTCGCTACACTCACATTAACATCTGCTAACCATGTCTATGTGACCAAAAACATTTGATTTGATTTGAACAGGGTTCAGCTCATAACAACAGATTGTAAACACCAGAACATGTTTAACCCTTTTTTGAATATAGATGTTCTCCTGGTTGGAAACTGACATATAGATGTTCTCCTGGTTGGAAACTGACATATAGATGTTCTCCTGGTTGGAAACTGACATATAGATGTTCTCCTGGTTGGAAACTGACATATAGATGTTCTCCTGGTTGGAAACTGACATATAGATGTTCTCCTGGTTGGAAACTGACATATAGATGTTCTCCTGGTTGGAAGCTGACATATAGATGTTCTCCTGGTTGGAAACTGACATATAGGTGTTCTCCTGGTTGGAAACTGACATATAGGTGTTCTCCTGGTTGGAAACTGTCACCCTCTCTCACCCCTGATGTCACCCCTGATGTCACCCCCGCTCCCTACCCCTCTATCCTGGTCGTGGGGGTATCCAGGCTGGAGTGCTGGAGGGGTACGTGATCACAGTTAGGGGGGCCTATGGGTGGGGGTTTGTAGTGTAGACCTCCAGGAGGGTCTGTGTGTTGGGGCCCATGGAGGTCTGGATTAACCCCTCTGGTCCCTTCCCCATTGGCCCCGTTGGCTCGCGGGTGTCCGGTCAGTGTGGATTTACTGGCGTACAGAGAGTCCTCTTCCTGAGAGAGAGTCTAGAAGATAGAAGACACACTAAACAATCTGTATGGAAAAACAAAAAAAAACTGTGCTGGTGAGCACAAATTGTTAAAAGGTGTGGAGAGTTGGTATAAGGTGGAGAGAGTTGGTATAAGGTGGAGAGAGTTGGTATAAGGTGGAGAGAGTTGGTATAAGGTGGAGAGAGTTGGTATAAGGTGGAGAGAGTTGGTATAAGGTGGGGAGAGTTGGTATAAGGTGGGGAGAGTTGGTATAAGGTGGGGAGAGTTGGTATAAGGTGTGGAGAGAGTTGGTATAAGGTGGAGAGAGTTGGTATAAGGTGGAGAGAGTTGGTATAAGGTGGGGAGAGTTGGTAGAAGGTGGAGAGAGTTGGTAGAAGGTGGAGAGAGTTGGTAGAAGGTGGAGAGAGTTGGTAGAAGGTGGAGAGAGTTGGTAGAAGGTGGAGAGAGTTGGTAGAAGGTGGAGAGAGTTGGTAGAAGGTGGAGAGAGAGTTGGTAGAAGGTGGAGAGAGAGTTGGTATAAGGTGTGGAGAGATAGTTGGTATAAGGTGTGGAGAGATAGTTGGTATAAGGTGGAGAGAGTTGGTATAAGGTGGAGAGAGTTGGTATAAGGTGGGGAGAGTTGGTATAAGGTGGAGAGAGTTGGTATAAGGTGGGGAGAGTTGGTAGAATGTGGAGAGAGTTGGTAGAAGGTGGAGAGAGTTGGTAGAAGGTGGAGAGAGTTGGTAGAAGGTGGAGAGAGAGTTGGTAGAAGGTGGAGAGAGAGTTGGTATAAGGTGTGGAGAGATAGTTGGTATAAGGTGTGGAGAGATAGTTGGTATAAGGTGGAGAGAGAGTTGGTATAAGGTGTGGAGAGAGTTGGTATAAGGTGTGTGGAGTTGGTAGATGGTGTGTGGAGTTGGTATAAGGTGTGTGGAGTTGGTATAAGGTGGAGAGAGTTGGTATAAGGTGGAGAGAGTTGGTATAAGGTGGAGAGAGTTGGTATAAGGTGGAGAGAGTTGGTATAAGGTGGAGAGAGTTGGTGTAAGGTGGAGAGAGTTGGTATAAGGTGGAGAGAGTTGGTGTAAGGTGGAGAGAGTTGGTGTAAGGTCATCTTTCAACAAAGGGTAGTCTATGGACTGGAAGGAAAACAAAGCCGGTGATGGACACCACTCAGTACACGGAGCATGAAGCCGGTGATGGACACCACTCAGTACACGGAGCATGAAGCCGGTGATGGACACCACTCAGTACACGGAGCATGAAGCCGGTGATGGACACCACTCAGTACACGGAGCATGAAGCCGGTGATGGACACCACTCAGTACACGGAGCATGAAGCCGGTGATGGACACCACTCAGTACACGGAGCATGAAGCCGGTGATGGACACCACTCAGTACACGGAGCATGAAGCCGGTGATGGACACCACTCAGTACACGGAGCATGAAGCCGGTGATGGACACCACTCAGTACACGGAGCATGAAGCCGGTGATGGACACCACTCAGTACACGGAGCACGAAGCCGGTGATGGACACCACTCAGTACACGGAGCACGAAGCCGGTGATGGACACCACTCAGTACACGGAGCACGAAGCCGGTGATGGACACCACTCAGTACACGGAGCACGAAGCCGGTGATGGACACCACTCAGAACACGGAGCATGAAGCCGGTGATGGACACCACTCAGAACACGGAGCATGAAGCCGGTGATGGACACCACTCAGTACACGGAGCATGAAGCCGGTGATGGACACCACTCAGTACACGGAGCATGAAGCCGGTGATGGACACCACTCAGTACACGGAGCATGAAGCCGGTGATGGACACCACTCAGTACACGGAGCATGAAGCCGGTGATGGACACCACTCAGTACACGGAGCATGAAGCCGGTGATGGACACCACTCAGTACACGGAGCACGAAGCCGGTGATGGACACCACTCAGTACACGGAGCACGTAGAATAATGGGATGCGCAGTTGGATTCACTTTTCTCATCAAGTCACCCACTGTTAATGTTTCTCCTTCGTTTGTTTCCTGGGTGGTGTCCATTATTCCTTATGCTTCCAAGGCAGCCTGTATGTGAGAGAGTTTACGGAACTATATACAAATACAGGTACTGTACTTCTACAGCCACACCAAGTCAATCAGACCAGGCTGTGTTGAGAGAGGTACCAGACAAAGTCAATCAGATCAGGCTGTGTTGAGAGAGGTACCAGACAAAGTCAATCAGACCAGGCTGTGTTGAGAGAGGTATCAGACAAGGAGAGAGGCATAAAACAGGGTAGTAAACAGGATAGGTTGGGGAGGATACAGGAAGGGTGGGTGTGTGTGTGTGTGTGTGTGTACTGACACTTACCCAGTCAGTTAGTATGAGCTCTGTTATGTCCTCCGGTTTCAGATCCCAGGTTGTCTTGGCATGCAATCTCCTGTGTGTACAACCATATATCAGTCTCCTGTGTTTACAACCATAGATCAGTCTCCTGTGTGTACAACCATAGCTCAGTCTCCTGTGTTTACAACCATATATCAGTCTCCTATGTTTACAACCATAGATCAGTCTCCTGTGTTTACAACCATAGATCAGGCTCCTGTGTTTACAACCATATATCAGGCTCCTGTGTTTACAACCATAGATCAGTCTCCTGTGTGTACAACCATAGCTCAGTCTCCTGTGTTTACAACCATATATCAGTCTCCTATGTTTACAACCATAGATCAGTCTCCTGTGTTTACAACCATAGATCAGGCTCCTGTGTTTACAACCATATATCAGGCTCCTGTGTTTACAACCATAGATCAGGCTCCTGTGTTTACAACCATATATCAGGCTCCTGTGTTTACAACCATATATCAGGCTCCTGTGTTTACAACCATATATCAGGCTCCTGTGTTTACAACCATATATCAGGCTCCTGTGTTTACCATACATCAGGCTCCTGTGTTTACAACCATAGATCAGTCTCCTGTGTTTACAACCATAGATCAGTCTTCTGAGTTTACAACCATAGATCAGGCTCCTGTGTTTACAACCATAGATCAGGCTCCTGTGTTTACAACCATAGATCAGGCTCCTGTGTTTACAACCATAGATCAGGCTCCTGTGTTTACAACCATAGATCAGGCTCCTGTGTTTACAACCATAGATCAGGCTCCTGTGTTTACAACCATAGATCAGGCTCCTGTGTGTACAACCATATATCAGGCTCCTGTGTTTACAACCGTAGATCAGTCTCCTGTGTTTACAACCGTAGATCAGTCTCCTGTGTTTACAACCGTAGATCAGGCTCCTGTGTTTACAACCGTAGATCAGTCTCCTGTGTTTACAACCATATATCAGTCTCCTGTGTTTACAACCATATATCAGTCTCCTGTGTTTACAACCATAGATCAGTCTCCTGTGTTTACAACCATATATCAGCCTCCTGTGTTTACAACCATAGATCAGTCTCCTGTGTTTACCATACATCAGTCTCCTGTGTTTACCATACATCAGGCTCCTGTGTTTACAACCATAGATCAGTCTCCTGTGTTTACAACCATATATCAGGCTCCAGTGTTTTCAACCATATATCAGGCTCCTGTGTTTACAACCATATATCAGGCTCCTGTGTTTACAACCATATATCAGTCTCCTGTGTTTACAACCATATATCAGGCTCCTGTGTTTACCATACATCAGGCTCCTGTGTTTACAACCATAGATCAGGCTCCTGTGTTTACCATACATCAGGCTCCTGTGTTTACAACCATAGATCAGTCTCCTGTGTTTACAACCATAGATCAGTCTTCTGTGTTTACAACCATAGATCAGGCTCCTGTGTTTACAACCATAGATCAGGCTCCTGTGTTTACAACCATAGATCAGGCTCCTGTGTTTACAACCATAGATCAGGCTCCTGTGTTTACAACCATAGATCAGGCTCCTGTGTTTACAACCATAGATCAGGCTCCTGTGTTTACAACCATAGATCAGGCTCCTGTGTTTACAACCATAGATCAGGCTCCTGTGTGTACAACCATAGATCAGGCTCCTGTGTTTACAACCGTAGATCAGGCTCCTGTGTTTACAACCGTAGATCAGTCTCCAGTGTTTTCAACCATATATCAGGCTCCTGTGTTTACAACCATATATCAGGCTCCTGTGTTTACAACCATATATCAGTCTCCTGTGTTTACAACCATATATCAGGCTCCTGTGTTTACCATACATCAGGCTCCTGTGTTTACCATACATCAGGCTCCTGTGTTTACCATACATCAGGCTCCTGTGTTTACAACCATAGATCAGTCTCCTGTGTTTACAACCATAGATCAGTCTTCTGTGTTTACAACCATAGATCAGGCTCCTGTGTTTACAACCATAGATCAGGCTCCTGTGTTTACAACCATAGATCAGGCTCCTGTGTTTACAACCATAGATCAGGCTCCTGTGTTTACAACCATAGATCAGGCTCCTGTGTTTACAACCATAGATCAGGCTCCTGTGTTTACAACCATAGATCAGGCTCCTGTGTTTACAACCATAGATCAGGCTCCTGTGTTTACAACCATAGATCAGGCTCCTGTGTGTACAAACATAGATCAGGCTCCTGTGTTTACAACCATAGATCAGGCTCCTGTGTTTACAACCATAGATCAGTCTCCTGTGTTTACAACCATATATCAGTCTCCTGTGTTTACAACCATATATCAGTCTCCTGTGTTTACAACCATATATCAGTCTCCTGTGTTTACAACCATAGATCAGTCTCCTGTGTTTACCATACATCAGTCTCCTGTGTTTACCATATATCATTCATGTCTGGATAACCACAAAACCACAAAAATGTACTTACAATAAATCTGAAATACAAATGTTGTATAGAGAGTATATGTTGGACTGATGTCTGCCAAATACTGAACAGGATAATGTTATGAACAGTGTTCTTACACTCAGCAGCACGGTATGAGGGATGTATGACTGACCTGGCAATGACACATGTTATGACGCACAGCAACAGCATCCCAGCAGCACCTGCCCCAGCTCCCACCAACAGAGACAGCATCTGGTAACCTACGGTCAGAAGGATGAGACATGAAGAGACCGGGAGACCAGCTCTGTCTCACTTGTTTCTGTCTGTTCCTCTTCAGCTCTTTTCCCTTGTCCCTATCTCTCTCTCATTACCTGTCCAGGTGTGTTACCTGTTGACGTGGAACTGTCTAAGCTATCCTTCCTCAGAGGTTTCTGTTCCACTTCAGCTCCATCTGTCTTTCTCACCTGTCCAGGTGTGTTTTAACTGTTCCTCTTATGTGTGGATGTGCTACAGAGTTGCAGCCTGGCAGAGTCCTGACAGTTGGAGCTGTCCCTATTTATCTCTCACCTGACCCTTTACCTACCCAGGTGTGTCTTACCTGTGGAGGTGGCACAGAGTTGCAGCCTGGCAGAGTCCTGACAGTTGGAGCTGTCCCTATTTATCTCTCAACTGACCCTTTACCTACCCAGGTGTGTCTTACTGGTGAAGGTGTGTCTTATATTTGGAAGTGTGTCTTACTTGTGAAGGTATGTCTTACTTGTGAAGGTGTGTCTTACCTGTGAAGGTGTGTCTTACTTGTGGAGGTTTGTCTTGTGGAGGTTTGTCTTACTTGTGGAGGTGTGTCTTACTTGTGGAGGTGTGTCTTACCTATGGAGGTGTGTCTTACTTGTGGAGGTGTGTCTTACTTGTGGAGGTGTGTCTTACCTATGGAGGTGTGTCTCTCTTGTGGAGGTGTGTCTTACCTGTGGAGGTGTGTCTTACCTGTGGAGGTGTGTCTTACCTGTGGAGGTGTGTCTTACCTGTGGAGGTGACACAAAGCTGCAGACTGGCAGAGCCCTGAGAGTTGGAGCTGAGGCAAAGTGCAGTGGGCGTGTCTTCTTGTGATTGACGGATGGTCAGAATGCTCCTGAGGCCAATTCTGCCCAGAGGCTCCTCCCTGATGGCCGTGGCTGTGGAATGATTGACATGTCGGCCAGACAGACGCCACTGCACCAAGGGGGCGGGGTTAGCGTGGCTGTCACAGGTACAGCTGACCTGAGATCCGGAGTGGAGGCAGCGAGAGGAGGATGAGATCTGAGGAGCAACTAGAAAGAAGAGACAGAAGAACAAGGAGAGGAATTAACATTTTCTATTCAAGTTTGACCTTCATCCTTATTTTATAGTTTATGAAACTTTGATAACTCATACTGTTTAATTCATTGCTAACGAGCAAATGTTTGATTGAGGAGAAAAAACAATAACATCTAGGGTTACACCTAGGGTTACAACAATTTGATAACTTTCCCAAAATCTACCAACCAGGGTAGCGCTAGCGGAACACCTGGTCAACAGCCAGTGAAATTGCAGAGCGCCAAATTAAAAAACAGAAATACTCATTCTAATAATTCCTAAAACATACAAGTGTTACACATCGGTTTAAAGATTAAATTCTTGTTAATCCAACCACAGTGTCAGATTTCAAAAAGACTTTACGGGGAAAGCCTACCATGCGATTATCTGAGGACAGAGCCCAGCTCACAAAACATTACAAACAGTAACCAGCCAAGTAGAGGAGTTACAAAAGTCAGAAATAGAGATAAAATTAATCACTTACCTTTGATGATCTTCATATGGTTGCACTCACACGACCCCAGTTACCCAATAAATGTTCGTTTTGTTTGATAAAGTCCCTCTTTATATCAAAAACCTCAGTTTTGTTAGCTCTTTTTGTTTAGTAATCCACTGTCTCAAACAACATCCGGTGAAATTGTAGAGCGTGAAACTCAACAAAACAGAAATTCTCATAATAAACATACATAAAACATACAAGTGTTAAACATCGGTTTAAAGATCAACTTCGTGTTAATCCAACCACAGTGTCAGATTTCAAAAAGGCTTTACGGGGAAAGCATACCATGCGATTATCTGAGAACAGCGCCCAGCCCGCAAATCATTACAAACAGCCAAGTAGAGGAGTTACACAAGTCAGAAATAGAGATAAAATGAATCACTTACCTTTGATGATCTTCATATGGTTGCACTCACAAGACTCCCAGTTTCACAATAGTTTTGTTCAATAAAGTCCCTCTTTATGTTTATAATCAATCCTCAGGTTGTTTTTGTCATAAATAATCAATCATATTTCAACCGGACAAAACTTCATCAATAGAAAAGGAAAAACAAAAAAGGTGCACTCCCGGTCACGCGCTGGACTCATGTCTGGAAATTTCCACTGTCCTCTCATTAAAGGTGGTGTTTCTCCCTCATTTTTCAGAGTAAAAGCCTGCAACAATGCCTAAAGACTGGCCACATGTTGTGGAAGCCATGGGGATCGTGAACTGGGTCATAAGTCTTTGTATGGTGGGTAGGCTTTCAATGGAAAAACAGCCATTTCAAAATAATAGCATTTCCTGGATGGATTTTCCTCAGGTTTTTGCCTGCTATATCAGTTCTGTTATACTCACAGACATTATTTTAACCGTTTTGGAAACTTCGTAGTGTTTTCTATAAAATAATACAAATAATATGCATATCCTAGCTTCTGGGCCTAAGTAACAGGCAGTTTACATAGGGCACCTCATTCATCCAAACAACTCAATTCTACCCTCGGTCCCAGAAAGGTGAAAAAAAACCAACTGAATATTTTGGGAGAGTTACGGAATTTTGCAACCTCACTTACACTCCATAGATGCGTTTGTAGTCGCTGACTGATCCTCTCCATGATGATTTTGGGCTTTACAGTAGTATTCTCTTCCGTCAATAACATTCATTGTGGCCTGGATTAGTTTTTGTCCAGAGGCCACATAGTCCTCCTTCCCCTCTCTCACTGAGTACCAGCGGTAACTGGTCACTGGTGGGTTGGCATCACTGCTGCAGGTCAGAGTCACTGAACTGTCCTCTAACACAGAATCAGGGGGACTCACAGATACTGACGTGTTCCTGGGAGGATCTGGAGGGAAAGGACAGAATTAACAGCAGCTCTGAAAGCACAACAATTGATACTACAACTACTTTAACTATTATACCTACTATAACTACCACCACGACTATAACTACTATAACTATGATACCTACTATAACTACTATAACTACTACCACTACTATAACTACTATAACTATTATACCTACTATAACTACTACCACTACTATAACTACTATAACTATTATAACTACAATAACTACTATATCTACTATAACTACTATAACTACTACCACTACTATAACTACTATAACTATTATACCTACTATAACTACTACCACTACTATACCTACTATAACTATTATACCTACTATAACTATTAAACCTACTATAACTACTACCACTACTATAACTACTACCACTACTATAACTACTATACCCACTATAACTACTATACCTACTATAACTACTACCACTACTATAACTACTACCACTACTATAACTACTATACCTACTATAACTACTACCACTACCATCCTGTGTTCTGCCTTACAAACATGACTACGGAATGGATCCCATGCAGCGACCCAAAAAACGACTCAGAAAAAGAGGGAAACGAAGCGGTCTTCTGGTCAGACTCCGGAGACGGGCACATCGTGCACCACTCCCTAGCATTCTTCTTGCCAATGTCCAGTCTCTTGACAACAAGGTTGATGAAATCCGAACAAGGGTAGCATTCCAGAGGGACATCAGAGACTGTAACGTTCTCTGCTTCACGGAAACATGGCTAACTGGAGAGACGCAATCCGAAGCGGTGCAGCCAGCGGGTTTCTCCACGCATCGCGCCGACAGAAACAAACATCTTTCTGGTAAGAAGAGGGGGCGGGGCGTATGCCTTATGGCCAACGTGACATGGTGTGATGAAAGAAACATACAGGAACTCAAATCCTTCTGTTCACCTGATTTAGAATTCCTCACAATCAAATGTAGACCGCATTATCTACCAAGAGAATTCTCTTCGATTATAATCACAGCCGTATATATCCCCCCAAGCAGACACATCGATGGCTCTGAACTAACTTTATTTAACTCTCTGCAAACTGGAAACGATTTATCCGGAGGCTGCATTCATTGTAGCTGGGGATTTTAAACCTCTTTGGGATGATGCGAATTTTCGCAGCTTTTTGTTAAAAATCGCGCAACATTTCAGCGCCCTGCTACTCATTCCAGGAATATAGTATATGCATATGATTAGTATGTGTGGATAGAAAACACTCAGACGTTTCTAAAACTGTTTAAATCACGGCTGTGACTATAACAGAACGTCTGTTTCATCGAAAAGCGCAGGAAAATCTGATCACTGGAGATGGAAAAAAATATCCATGCGCCACTCCCATGAATTGTTAAAGGTGAACCGTAATATATGGGGCCGAGCTTGCAGTACCTACAGCTTCCACAGGATGTATAGAGTCTCCTCATTTGAATCTGAATTGATTCTTGGTAGATCCGACCAAAGGGAACCGATTCTCTCCGACCACCGACCCGAGGCATTGTCTGTATTTTTCCGGACATTTTTCCACACGGCAGGCTATCAATTTACATCGCCCACTGATGATTTTTATAGCTTATTGACGTGTAGTAATACCTAAAGTTGCATTAGAAAGGTATTTGAAGTGTTTTGTGAAAGTTTATCGTCGACTTTTTAACTTTTAAAAAATGACGTTACGTTATGAAACGCTATTTTTTTCCGTTTATCACACAGTCTTCATAGATCGATATCTAGGCTATATATGGACCGATTTAATCCAAAAAAGACCCAGTATTGATTATGGGACATCAAGGAGTGCCAAGAAAGAAGATGGTCAAAGGTAATGAATGTTTTATATTTTATTGTGCGGTTTGTGTAGCGCCGACTACGCTAATTAAATCCTCTACGGGTCTTTTGGGGTGTTACATGCTATCAGATAATAGCTTCTCATGCCGCTGAAAAGCATTTTACAAATCTGACTCGGTGGCTAGATTCACAACAGTGTAGCTTTAATTCAATACCTTGCTTGTGTGTTTTCATGAAAGTTTGAATTTTAACGAAAAACATCAGTGACGCTCTAAAATATCCGCTGATTTGATCCCCACAAGGGAACATCCTCCCTAACAAGTTCAAGGCTAATCTGAAAACAAGACTCCTAAATTTTATCAGCATATCGATTGCGCAACCAGGGGTGGAAAGACCCTGGATCATTGTTACTCTAACTTCCGCGACGCATATAAGGCCCTGCTCCGCCCCCTTTCGGAAAAGCTGACCACGACTCCATTTTGTTGATCCCTGCCTACAGACAGAAACTAAAACAAGAAGCTCCAACGCTGAGGTCTGTCCAACGCTGGTCCGACCAAGCTGACTCCACACTCCAAGACTGCTTCCATCACGTGGACTGGGAGATGTTTCGTATTGCGTCAGACAACAACATTGCGAATACGCTGATTCGGTGTGCGAGTTCATTAGAACGTGCGTTGAAGATGTCGTTCCCATAGCAACGATTAAAACATTCCCTAACCAGAAACCGTGGATTGATGGCAGCATTCGTGTGGAACTGAAGGCGCAAACCACTGCTTTTAATCAGGGCAAGGTGTCTGGTAACATGACTGAATACAAACAGTGCAGCTATTCCCTCCGCAAGGCTATCAAACAAGCTAAGCGCCAGTACAGAGACAAAGTAGAATCTCAATTCAACGGCTCAGACACAAGAGGCATGTGGCAGGGCCTACAGTCAATCACGGACTACAGGAAGAAATCCAGCCCAGTCACGGACCAGGATGTCTTGCTCCCAGGCAGACTAAATAACTTTTTTGCCCGCTTTGAGGACAATACAGTGCCACTGACACGGCCTGCAACGAAAACATGCGGTCTCTCCTTCACTGCAGCCGAAGTGAGTAAGACATTTAAACGTGTTAACCCTCGCAAGGCTGCAGGCCCAGACGGCATCCCCAGCCGCGCCCTCAGAGCATGCGCAGACCAGCTGGCCGGTGTGTTTACAGACATATTCAACCAATCCCTATACCAGTCTGCTGTTCCCACATGCTTCAAGAGGGCCACCATTGTTCCTGTTCCCAAGAAAGCTAAGGTAACTGAGCTAAACGACTACCGCCCGTAGCACTCACATCCGTCATCATGAAGTGCTTTGAGAGACTAGTCAAGGACCATATCACCTCCACCCTACCTGACACCCTTGACCCACTCCAATTTGCTTACCGCCCAAATAGGTCCACAGACGATGCAATCTCAACCACACTGCACACTGCCCTAACCCATCTGGACAAGAGGAATACCTATGTGAGAATGCTGTTCATCGACTACAGCTCGGCATTCAACACCATAGTACCCTCCAAGCTCGTCATCAAGCTCGAGACCCTGGGTCTCGACCCCGCCCTGTGCAACTGGGTACTGGACTTCCTGACGGGCCGCCCCCAGGTGAGGGTAGGCAACAACAACAACAATCTCCTCCCCGCTGATCCTCAACACTGGGGCCCCACAAGGGTGCGTTCTGAGCCCTCTCCTGTACTCCCTGTTCACCCACGACTGCGTGGCCACGCACGCCTCCAACTCAATCATCAAGTTTGCGGACGACACAACAGTGGTAGGCTTGATTACCAACAACGACGAGACGGCCTACAGGGAGGAGGTGAGGGCCCTCGGAGTGTGGTGTCAGGAAAATAACCTCACACTCAACGTCAACAAAACTAAGGAGATGATTGTGGACTTCAGGAAACAGCAGAGGGAACACCCCCATCCACATCGATGGAACAGTAGTGGAGAGGGTAGCAAGTTTTAAGTTCCTCGGCATACACATCACAGACAAACTGAATTGGTCCACTCACACAGACAGCATCGTGAGGAAGGCGCAGCAGCGCCTCTTCAACCTCAGGAGGCTGAAGAAATTCGGCTTGTCACCAAAAGCACTCACAAACTTCTACAGATGCACAATCGAGAGCATCCTGGCGGGCTGTATCACCGCCTGGTATGGCAACTGCACCGCCCTCAACCGTAAGGCTCTCCAGTGGGTAGTGAGGTCTGCACAACGCATCACCGGGGGCAAACTACCTGCCCTCCAGGACACCTACACCACCCGATGCTACAGGAAGGCCATAAAGATCATCAAGGACATCAACCACCCGAGCCACTGCCTGTTCACCCCGCTGTCATCCAGAAGGCGAGGTCAGTACAGGTGCATCAAAGCTGGGACCAAGAGACTGAAAAACAGCTTCTATCTCAAGGCCATCAGACTGTTAAACAGCCACCACTAACATTGAGTGGCTACTGCCAACACACTGTCAATGACACTGACTCTACTCCAGCCACTTTAATCATGGGAATTGATGGGAAATGATGTAAATATATCACTAGCCACTTTAAACAATGCTAACTTATATAATGTTACTTACCCTACATTTTTCATCTCATATGCATACGTTGATACTGTACTCTATATCATCGACTGCATCCTTATGTAATACATGTATCACTAGCCACTTTAACTATGCCACTTGGTTTACATACTTATCTCATATGTATATACTGTACTCGATATCATCTACTGTATCTTGCCTATGCTGCTCTGTACCATCACTCATTCATATATCCTTATGTACATATTCTTTATCCCCTTACACTGTGTATAAGACAGTAGGTTTTTTTTGGAATTGTTAGTTAGATTACTTGTTCGTTATTACTGCATTGTCGGAACTAGAAGCACAAGCATTTCGCTACACTCGCATTAACATCTGCTAACCATGTGTATGTGACAAATAAAATTTGATTTGATTTGATCTACTATAACTACGATAACTATTCTAACTACTATAACTACAATAACTACTATAACTACTATACCTACTATAACTACTACCACTACTATAACTACTATAACTACTATACATACTATAACTACTATAACTACTATACCTACTATAACTACTACCACTACTATAACTATTATATCTATTATAACTACTACCACTACTATAACTATTATAACTAGTATAACTACTATAACTATTAAACCTACTATAACTAGTATAACTACTATAACTAGTATAACTACTATTAAACCTACTATAACTAGTATAACTACTATAACTATTAAACCTACTATAACTACTATAACTATTAAACCTACTATAACTATTATAACTACTATAACTATTATACCTACTATAACTATTATAACTACTATAACTACTATGACTACTATAACTATTATAACTACTATAACTATTAAACCTACTATAACTATTAAACCTACTATAACTACTATAACTACTATGACTACTATAACTATTAAACCTACTATAACTAGTATAACTACTATAACTATTAAACCTACTATAACTAGTATAACTACTATAACTATTAAACCTACTATAACTACTATAACTATTAAACCTACTATAACTATTATAACTACTATGACTACTATAACTATTATAACTACTATAACTATTATAACTACTATGACTACTATAACTATTATAACTACTATAACTATTAAACCTACTATAACTATTAAACCTACTATAACTACTATAACTATTACAACTACTATTACTACTATAACTATTAAACCTACTATAACTACTATTACTACTATAACTATTTAACCTACTATAACTACTATTACTACTATAACTATTATAACTACTATAACTATTAAACCTACTATAACTACTATAACTACTAGTATAACTATAACTATTAAACCTACTATAACTACTATAACTACTATAACTATTATAAACTATTAAACCTACTATAACTATTATAACTACTATAACTATTAAACCTACTATAACTACTATTACTACTATAACTATTACTACTATAACTATTATAACTACTACTATTAAACCTACTATAACTACTATTACTACTATAACTATTATAAACTATAACTACTATAACTATTAAACCTACTATAACTACTATTAAACTACTATAACTACTATTACTATAACTATTAAACTACTAACTATAACTACTATAACTATTAAACCTACTATAACTACTATTAAACCTACTATAACTACTATAACTACTATAACTATTAAACTACTATAACTACTATAACTACTATAACTATTAAACCTACTATAACTACTATAACTATTAAACCTACTATAACTATTAAACTACTAACTTAAACTACTATAACTACTATAACTAACTATTAAACCTACTATAACTATTATAACTACTATAACTATTAAACCTACTATAACTATTATAACTACTATAACTACTATAACTATTATAACTACTAACTATTAACTACTATAACTATTAAACCTACTATATTAAACCTACTACTATATACTACTATAACTATTAAACTACTATAACTACTATAACTATTAAACTACTATAACTACTATTAAACCTACTATAACTATAACTACTATAACTATTATACCTACTATAACTATTATAACTACTATAACTATAACTATAACTACTATAACTATTAAACCTACTATAACTATTAAACCTACTATAACTACTATAACTACTATAACTATTAAACCTACTATAACTACTATTACTACTATAACCTACTATAACTACTATTACTACTATAACTATTATAACTACTATAACTATTAAACCTACTATAACTACTATAACTATTAAACCTACTATAACTACTATTACTACTATAACTAGTATAACTACTATAACTATTAAACCTACTATAACTACTATTACTACTATAACTATTATACCTACTATAACTATTAAACCTACTATAATTATTATAACTACTATAACTATTAAACCTACTATAACTACTATTACTACTATAACTATTATAACTACTATAACTATTATAACTACTATAACTATTAAACCTACTATAACTACTATTACTACTATAACTATTATAACTACTATAACTACTATAACTATTAAACCTACTATAACTACTATAACTATTAAACCTACTATAACTACTATAACTACTATAACTATTATAACTACTATAACTATTATAACTACTATAACTATTAAACCTACTATAACTACTATTACTACTATAACTATAACTACTATAACTATTAAACCTACTATTACTACTATAACTATTATAACTACTATAACTATTAAACCTACTATAACTACTATAACTATTATAACTACTATGACTACTATAACTACTATAACTATTAAACCTACTATAACTATTATAACTACTATAACTATTAAACCTACTATAACTATTATAACTACTATAACTATTAAACCTACTATAACTACTATAACTATTAAACCTACTATAACTATTAAACCTACTATAACTATTAACCTACTATAACTATTAAACCTACTATAACTATTATACCTACTATAACTATTAAAACGACTATAACTATTAAACCTACTATAACTATTAAACCTACTATAACTATTATACCTACTATAACTATTATAACTACTATAACTATTAAACCTACTATAACTATTATAACTACTATAACTATTATAACTATTATAACTACTATAACTATTAAACCTACTATAACTACTATAACTATTAAACCTACTATAACTATTATAACTACTATAACTATTAAACCTACTATAACTACTATTACTACTATAACTATTAACTACTATAACTATTATAACTACTATAACTACTATAACTATTAAACCTACTATAACTACTATAACTATTAAACCTACTATAACTACTATAACTACTATAACTACTATAACTATTATAACTACTATAACTATTATAACTACTATAACTATTAAACCTACTATAACTACTATTACTACTATAACTATTATAACTACTATAACTATTAAACCTACTATTACTACTATAACTATTATAACTACTATAACTATTAAACCTACTATAACTACTATAACTATTATAACTACTATGACTACTATAACTATTATAACTACTATAACTATTATACCTACTATAACTATTATAACTACTATAACTATTATAACTATTATAACTATTATAACTACTATAACTATTATAACTGCTATAACTATTATAACTACTATAACTATTATACCTACTATAACTATTATACCTACTATAACTATTATAACTACTATAACTATTATAACTGCTATAACTATTATAACTACTATAACTATTATACCTACTATAACTATTATACCTACTATAACTATTATACCTACTATAACTATTATACCTACTATAACTATTATACCTACTATAACTATTATAACTACTATAACTATTATAACTACTATAACTATTAAACCTACTATAACTACTACCACTACAATAACTACTACACCATAACTACTACAACTACTGTAGCTATTACTACTACTATACCTACTATAACTACTATAACTATTACTACTACTATACCTACTATAACTACTACAACTATTATACCTACTTTGACTACTATAACTACTACTATACCTACTATAACAACTATTGACTACTACAACTACTGTAGCTATTACTACTACTATACCTACTATAACTACTATAAATATTACTACTACTATACCTACTATAACTACTACAACTATTATACCTACTTTGACTACTATAACTACTACTATACCTACTATAACAACTATTGACTACTATAATTACTATAACTATTCACTACTATAACTATAACTACTAAAACTACAATAACTACTACTACTAAAACTACTATAACTACTATAACTACAATAACTACTATAACTACTACACTATAACACCTACTATAACTATTATACCTACTATAACTATTATAACTACTATAACTATTGACTACTATAACTACTATAACTACTATAACTATTAAACCTACTATAACTACTATAACTATTATAACTACTATAACTATTAAACCTACTATAACTACTATTACTACTATAACTATTATAACTACTATAACTATTATAACTACTATAACTACTATAACTATTAAACCTACTATAATTATTATAACTACTATAACTATTAAACCTACTATAACTACTATTACTACTATAACTATTATACCTATATAACTATTAAACCTACTATAACTAGTATTACTACTATAACTATTAAACCTACTATAACTATTATAACTACTATAACTATTAAACCTACTATAAATATTATAACTACTATAACTATTAAACCTACTATAACTATTATAACTACTATAACTATTAAACCTACTATAACTATTATAACTACTATAACTATTAAACCGACTATAACTAGTAAACCTACTATAACTATACCTACTATAACTATTATAACTACTATAACTATTAAACCTACTATAACTATTATACCTACTATAACTATTATAACTACTATAACTACTATAACTATTAAACCTACTATAACTATTAAACCTACTATAACTACTATTACTACTATAACTATTATAACTACTATAACTATTAAACCTACTATTACTACTATAACTACTATAACTATTAAACCTACTAGAACTATTATAACTACTATAACTATTAAACCTACTATAACTATTATACCTACTATAACTATTAAACCTACTATAACTATTATAACTACTATAACTATTAAACCGACTATAACTATTAAACCTACTATAACTATTATACCTACTATAACTATTATACCTACTATAACTATTATACCTACTATAACTATTAAACCGACTATAACTATTATAACTACTATAACTATTAAACCTACTATAACTATTATAACTATTATAACTACTATAACTATTTTAACTACTATAACTATTATAACTACTATAACTATTAAACCTACTATAACTAGTATAACTACTATAACTATTAAACCTACTATAACTACTATAACTACTATAACTATTAAACCTACTATAACTACTATAACTATTATAACTACTATAACTATTATACCTACTATAACTATTATAACTATTATAACTACTATAACTACTATAACTATTATACCTACTATAACTATTATACCTACTATAACTACTATAACTATTATAACTACTATAACTATTATAACTGCTATAACTATTATAACTACTATAACTATTATAAGTATAACTATTATACCTACCTACTATAACTATTATAACTACTATAACTATTATACCTACTATAACTATTATAACTACTATAACTACTATAACTATTATAACTACTACCACTACAATAACTACTATAACTACTACACTATAACTACTACAACTACTGTAGCTATTACTACTACTATACCTACTATAACTACTATAACTACTACTACTACTATAACTACTATAACTACTACTACTACTATACCTACTATAACTACTACAACTATTATACCTACTTTGACTACTATAACTACTACTATACCTACTATAACAACTATTGACTACTATAATTACTATAACTATTCACTACTATAACTATAACTACTAAAACTACAATAACTACTACTACTAAAACTACTATACCTACTATAACTACTATAACTACAATAACTACTATAACTACTACACTATAACACCTACTATAACTATTATACCTACTATAACTATTATACCTACTATAACTATTATAACTACTATAACTATTGACTACTATAACTACTACACTATAACTACTACAACTACTATAACTATTACTACTACAACTACTATAACTATTACTACTACTATACCTACTATAACTATAACTATTTTACCTACTTTGACTACTATAACTACTGTAACTATTATACCTACTATAACTATTATAACTACTATAACTACTACACTATAACTACTACAACTACTATAACTATTACTACTACAACTACTATAACTATTACTACTACTATACCTACTATAACTATAACTATTTTACCTACTTTGACTACTATAACTACTACACTATAACTACTACAACTACTATAACTATTACTACTACTATACCTACTATAACTATAACTATTTTACCTACTTTGACTACTATAACTACTATTACTACTACACTATAACTACTATTACTACTACACTATAACTACTATAACTACTATTACTACTACTATAACTATTATACCTACTATAACTATTATACCTACTTTGACTACTATAACTACTATTACTACTATAACTATTATACCTACTTTGACTACTATAACTATTATACCTACTTTGACTACTATAACTACTATTACTACTACTATAACTACTATAACTATTACCTACTATAACTATTATAACAATTATACCTACTTTGACTACTATAACTACTTTGACTACAGATATTAATACTATGTCTACTGTGACTAACACCATTACAACAGACCTTTGTGGAATTACTAGTCTGTGTTTATCAGATTATGTTTATAAACAGTGGTTCCCAGACATTGTTGTGCCATGACCCAACAAGGGCCATTTAAATGTGGATCCATCGGATAATGGAAGCAATGTGGTTGACCAGATCTAGAATTTAAGTGGGTGACCCTCCAAAATACTCATTGCTTGGTAAACATTACCACTGACTTGCATCAACAAAATGGCCCCGTCCCATTTGGGGGCACATTACATGATGTTTATGATATTAAAACGTACACTGAATGTCGAGCTGGAGCATTGTTGAATTGTCCGATCCGCGTTGATTTTTAGCTATGCAGAAGTACTGTGTATTACCATTGACATTAGCTACTGTGTACATCTGTTCAACTCCTATTACACTGCGTGTTTCGCTCTCGTCGACTGAGTACCAGTTATAGCTGGACACTGGTGGGTTGGCATCACTGATGCAGGTCAGAGTCACTGAACTGCCCTTCAACACTGGACCAGAGGAATTCACTGATACTGACGTGTTTCTGGGAGGATCTGGAGAGATAGATTGGTATCTGCATTAATACAGAACAACAAGAAGAACAACAACAAGAAGAAGAACAACAACAACAACAAAAATAACAACAAGAACAACAACAATAACAAGAAGAAGAACAACAACAATAACAAGAAGAAGAACAACAACAAGAACAGCATTGTTGAATAACTGCCAAAAATGTTTGGCGATGGTTGAATTGGTCTTGTAGCTACAGTATACATACACTGTACAACCACTTCTATCAGCGTCGAGTTCTGTCCTCCATGGTCGTTTCTGCCCTCACAGTAAAACTGGTGAACTTCTGCAGACACACTGGTCTCTAGCCTCGTCCCAACCCCAAGCCGTGTCGCCTGGTCTCCCTTCACACTGTACCAGGTGAAGCTGCTTACTGGTGGGTTGCCATTGCTGCTGCAGGTCAGATTCACCATCGCACCATCAAACACGGGTCCAGATGGGGTGACTGACACAGACATGGTTTTAGGACCATCTGGAGGGAAATAGACAATACACATGTTATATTGTATGTGTGACTCAAGGCTTCATTAGCCTCCTGAGCTAAAGCCTTTTTAACACCAGTATTATATAGGCTTATGTATCTTTACAGACTCGAGACTATGTTAGTCTACTGAGCTAAACCCTTGTGAGTGAACAGCTAAAATAGTTTTTATTTACTAACTCTATTTTTTATCAATGTACCAATCGGGCTTCAGGAAGAAGCATAGCACAATTACAGCAGCCATGAAGGTTTTAAATGATATCACTGAAGCCCTTGACAAAAAACAGCACTGTGTCTCACTTTTTACTGATCTCTCTAAGGCTTTTGATACAGTTGATCATGCTATACTAAGGTAGAGATGGTTGAGTGTAGGTCTTTCGGAGCATGCAGTTGCATGGTTTGCTAACCACCTGTCTGATAGAACTCAGTGCACTCTGTTGGATGGGCTCATGTCTGTTAAATTGTCTGTCTGTAATGGTGTGCCCCAAGGCTCTGTACTTGGTCCTCTCTTATTCACTATTTATATAAATGATTTAGACAAAAATGTCCAAAATGCACAACTACATTTTTATGCTGATGATACTGTTATTTACTGTTACTGTACAGCAGTTTTCAGTTCTTTCCACAGATTCTCGATTGGATTCAGGTCTGGACTTTGACTTGGCCATTCTAACACCTGGATATGTTTATTTTTGAACCATTCCATTGTAGATTTTGCTTTATGTTTTGGATCATTGTCTTGTTGGAAGACAAATCTCCGTCCCAGTCTCAGGTCTTTTGCAGACTCCATCAGGTTTTCTTCCAGAATGGTCCTGTATTTGGCTCCATCCATCTTCCCATCAATTTTAACCATCTTCCCTGTCCCTGCTGAAGAAAAGCAGGCCCAAACCATGATGCTGCCACCACCATGTTTGACAGTGGGGATAGGGTGTTCAGGGTGATGAGCTGTGTTGCTTTTACGCCAAACATAACGTTTTGCATTGTTGCCAAAAAGTTCAATTTTGGTTTCATCTGACCAGAGCACCTTCTTCCACATGTTTGGTGTGTCTCCCAGGTGGCTTGTGGCAAACTTTAAACAACACTTTTTATGGATATCTTTAAGAAATGGCTTTCTTCTTGCCACTCTTCCATAAAGGCCAGATTTGTGCAATATACGACTGATTGTTGTCCTATGGACAGAGTCTCCCACCTCAGCTGTAGATCTCTGCAGTTCATCCAGAGTGATCATGGGCCCCTTGGCTGCATCTCTGATCAGTCTTCTCCTTGTATGAGCTGAACGTTTAGAGGGACGGCCAGGTCTTGGTAGATTTGCAGTGTTCTGATACTCCTTCCATTTCAATATTATCGCTTGCACAGTGCTCCTTGGGATGTTTAAAGCTTGGGAAATCTTTTTGTATCCAAATCCGGCTTTAAACTTCTTCACAACAGTATCTCGGACCTGCCTGGTGTGTTCCTTGTTCTTCATGATGCTCTCTGCGCTTTTAACGGACCTCTGAGACTATCACAGTGCAGGTGCATTTATACGGAGACTTGATTACACACAGGTGGATTGTATTTATCATCATTAGTCATTTAGGTCAACATTGGATCATTCAGAGATCCTCACTGAACTTCTGGAGAGAGGTTGCTGCACTGAAAGTAAAGGGGCTGAATAATTTTGCACGCCCAATTCTTAAGTTTTTGATTTGTTAAAAAGGTTTGAAATATCCAATAAATGTCGTTCCACTTCATGATTGTGTCCCACTTGTTGTTGATTCTTCACAAAAAAATACAGTTTTATATCTTTATGTTTGAAGCCTGAAATGTGGCAAAAGGTCGCAAAGTTCAAGGGGGCCGAATACTTTCGCAAGGCACTGTAAGTGACATTAACAGACACTTTTAGCCAAAGCAACTTACAGTCATGCGTGAAAACCTTTAACATATGGGTGGTCCCCCCCGGGAACTGAACCTATAACCCTGAACGGAGGGAGTGCTATGCTCTACCAACTGAGATACAGAAGGCCACAGACAAGCTTACTGTACACTGGTTCCTTGAACACACTCCACTACACTTACACCACACAGTTACTTTAGTGATCGTTGAATTATGTGCTCCACACATATTCTTGGCTTCACAGTAGAAGTGGGTATTGTCCGCCCAGATTTTGGTCCTCAGGACCGGCCCATAGCCTGTAGATCTGGTGTCACCCGCTCTCACTGAGTACCAGTGGTAGCTGATCCCTGGTGGGTTGGCATCACTGCTGCAGGTCAGAGTCACTGAGCTGCCCTCTAACACTTCGCTAGAGGGAATCACAGATACTGACGTATTCCTGGGAGGATCTGGAAGGAAAGGAAACATAAAAATGATAATCTTGTCATGTCAACAAATTAATAGAACTAATTAATGTCAACAAAACAGCAACAAACACAAAAAAACAGTTTGAGCTGACAGATTATATATATATATTTTTAATTAAGAATACACTCCAATAAAAAAGGTCAGAGGTCAGAGGTGATATTTTTTATTTTATTTATCCGTTATTTTACCAGGTAAGTTGACTGAGAACACGTTCTCATTTACAGCAACGACCTGGGGAATAGTTACAGGGGAGAGGAGGGGGATGAATGAGGGGAGAGGAGGGGGATGAATGAGGGGAGAGGAGGGGGATGAATGAGGGGAGAGGAGGGGGATGAATGAGGGGAGAGGAGGGGGATGAATGAGGGGAGAGGAGGGGGATGAATGAGGGGAGAGGAGGGGGATGAATGAGGGGAGAGGAGGGGGATGAATGAGGGGAGAGGAGGGGGATGAATGAGGGGAGAGGAGGGGGATGAATGAGCCAATTGTAAACACTGACAACTTTTCAGAAAGTTGTCCACCATTTTTGTTGTTGTTACAGCCTGAATTTAAAATGAATTAAATTGAGACGCTGTGTCACTGGCCTACCCACAATACACCAGAATGTCACAAGGGAAATATACTCTTTTGGATATTTTATTTTATTTTTATAAGTATTACAAATGGAAAGCTGAAATGTCTTGAGTCAATAATGATGCAAACCCTTTATGGCAATTCCTACATAAGTTCAGTAGGGAAAATGTGCTTAGCACTCCGTGTGCAAATTATAGTGTTCAACGTGATCTTTAAATGACTTCCCCATCTCTGCACCCCCCAACACATACAGATAATTGTAAGGTCCCTCAGTAGAGCATTGAATTTCAAACAGAGATTCAACCACAAAGACCAGGGAGGTTTTCCAATGACTCGCAGAGAAGGGCACCTATTGGTAAATGGGTCAAAATTAGAAGAAAAAAACAGACATTGAATATCCCTTTGAGGAAACTGCTCAGGGATTTCACGATGAGATCAGTGGTGACTTTAGAACAGTTAAAGAGTTTAATGGTTGTGATAGAAAACAGAGGATGGATCAACAACATTATAGTTACTCCACAATACTAACCTAAATGACAGAGTGTAAAGAAGGAAGCCTGTACAGAATGGAAATCCCTGAGTGGTTTCCTTCCTCTCCTGCGACCGAGTTAGGAAGGACGCCTGTATTTTTGTAGTGACTGGGTTTATTGATACACCATCCAAAGTGTAATTAATAACTTCACCATGCCCTAAGGTAAGGTGAGGTAGTCATAAAAAAATAATCTTAAACACTATTATTGCAAATGAAGGGAGTCCATGTAAATTGTTATGTGAATTGCTAAGCAAATATTTACTCTTGAAATTATTTAGGCTTGCCATAACAAAAGGGTTGAATACTTAATAACTACATTTTAAACTTTCAATGATTTATTAATCCATAAAAATGTATAAAATCATCATTCCACTCTGACATTATTGAGCTACTATGTGTAGGCATGTGCCAAATCATCTACATTTAATCCACATTCAGACTATAACACAACCAAAATGTGTAAAGAAATAATAATCAAGGTGTGTGAATACTTTCTGAATGCACTAGGGGGGGTGCTCAACCTTCACTTCATCACTTAAAATTATGCAACACTTCCAGTAACATCTGCCACAACTACAACATATTTTAGACCATGCCCCCAAATATGCTAATAAGCCCCAACACTTCCAGTAACAGCTGGCACAAATACAACATATTTTAGACCATGCCCCCAAATATGCTAATAAGCCCCAACACTTCCAGTAACAGCTGGCACAATTACAACATATTTTAGACCATGCCCCCAAATATGCTAATAAGCCCCAACACTTCCAGTAACAGCTGGCACAATTACAACATATTTTAGACCATGCCCCCAAATATGCTAATAAGCCCCAACACTTCCAGTAACAGCTGGCACAATTACAACATATTTTAGACCATGCCCCCAAATATGCTAATAAGCCCCAACACTTCCAGTAACAGCTGGCACAATTACAACATATTTTAGACCATGCCCCCAAATATGCTAATAATCCCCAACACTTCCAGTAACAGCTGGCACAACTACAACATATTTTAGACCATGCCCCCAAATATGCTAATAAGCCCCAACACTTCCAGTAACAGCTGGCACAATTACAACATATTTTAGACCATGCCCCCAAATATGCTAATAAGCCCCAACACTTCCAGTAACAGCTGGCACAATTACAACATATTTTAGACCATGCCCCCAAATATGCTAATAAGCCCCAACACTTCCAGTAACAGCTGGCACAATTACAACATATTTTAGACCATGCCCCCAAATATGCTAATAAGCCCCAACACTTCCAGTAACAGCTGGCACAATTACAACATATTTTAGACCATGCCCCCAAATATGCTAATAAGCCCCAACACTTCCAGTAACAGCTGGCACAACTACAACATATTTTAGACCATGCCCCCAAATATGCTAATAAGCCCCAACACTTCCAGTAACAGCTGGCACAATTACAACATATTTTAGACCATGCCCCCAAATATGCTAATAAGCCCCAACACTTCCAGTAACAGCTGGCACAATTACAACATATTTTAGACCATGCCCCCAAATATGCTAATAAGCCCCAACACTTCCAGTAACAGCTGGCACAATTACAACATATTTTAGACCATGCCCCCAAATATGCTAATAAGCCCCAACACTTCCAGTAACAGCTGGCACAATTACAACATATTTTAGACCATGCCCCCAAATATGCTAATAATCCCCAACACTTCCAGTAACAGCTGGCACAACTACAACATATTTTAGACCATGCCCCCAAATATGCTAATAAGCCCCAACACTTCCAGTAACAGCTGGCACAATTACAACATATTTTAGACCATGCCCCCAAATATGCTAATAAGCCCCAACACTTCCAGTAACAGCTGGCACAATTACAACATATTTTAGACCATGCCCCCAAATATGCTAATAAGCCCCAACACTTCCAGTAACAGCTGGCACAATTACAACATATTTTAGACCATGCCCCCAAATATGCTAATAAGCCCCAACACTTCCAGTAACAGCTGGCACAATTACAACATATTTTAGACCATGCCCCAAATATGCTAATAAGCCCCAACACTTCCAGTAACAGCTGGCACAACTACAACATATTTTAGACCATGCCCCCAAATATGCTAATAAGCCCCAACACTTCCAGTAACAGCTGGCACAATTACAACATATTTTAGACCATGCCCCCAAATATGCTAATAAGCCCCAACACTTCCAGTAACAGCTGGCACAATTACAACATATTTTAGACCATGCCCCCAAATATGCTAATAAGCCCCAACACTTCCAGTAACAGCTGGCACAATTACAACATATTTTAGACCATGCCCCCAAATATGCTAATAAGCCCCAACACTTCCAGTAACAGCTGGCACAATTACAACATATTTTAGACCATGCCCCCAAATATGCTAATAAGCCCCAACACTTCCAGTAACAGCTGGCACAACTACAACATATTTTAGACCATGCCCCCAAATATGCTAATAAGCCCCAACACTTCCAGTAACAGCTGGCACAATTACAACATATTTTAGACCATGCCCCCAAATATGCTAATAAGCCCCAACACTTCCAGTAACAGCTGGCACAACTACAACATATTTTAGACCATGCCCCCAAATATGCTAATAAGCCCCAACACTTCCAGTAACAGCTGGCACAATTACAACATATTTTAGACCATGCCCCCAAATATGCTAATAAGCCCCAACACTTCAGTAACATCTGGCACAACTACAACATATTTTAGACCATGCCCCCAAATATGCTAATAAGCCCCAACACTTCCAGTAACAGCTGGCACAACTACAACATATTTTAGACCATGCCCCCAAATATGCTAATAAGCCCCAACACTTCCAGTAACAGCTGGCACAATTACAACATATTTTAGACCATGCCCCCAAATATGCTAATAAGCCCCAACACTTCCAGTAACAGCTGGCACAATTACAACATATTTTAGACCATGCCCCCAAATATGCTAATAAGCCCCAACACTTCCAGTAACAGCTGGCACAATTACAACATATTTTAGACCATGCCCCCAAATATGCTAATAAGCCCCAACACTTCCAGTAACAGCTGGCACAATTACAACATATTTTAGACCATGCCCCCAAATATGCTAATAAGCCCCAACACTTCCAGTAACAGCTGGCACAACTACAACATATTTTAGACCATGCCCCCAAATATGCTAATAAGCCCCAACACTTCCAGTAACAGCTGGCACAATTACAACATATTTTAGACCATGCCCCCAAATATGCTAATAAGCCCCAACACTTCCAGTAACATCTGCCACAACTACAACATATTTTAGACCATGCCCCCAAATATGCTAATAAGCCCCAACACTTCCAGTAACAGCTGGCACAATTACAACATATTTTAGACCATGCCCCCAAATATGCTAATAAGCCCCAACACTTCAAGTAACATCTGCCACAACTACAACATATTTTAGACCATGGCCCCAAATATGCTAATAAGCCCCAACACTTCCAGTAACAGCTGGCACAATTACAACATATTTTAGACCATGCCCCCAAATATGCTAATAAGCCCCAACACTTCAAGTAACATCTGCCACAACTACAACATATTTTAGACCATGCCCCCAAATATGCTAATAAGCCCCAACACTTCCAGTAACAGCTGGCACAATTACAACATATTTTAGACCATGCCCCCAAATATGCTAATAAGCCCCAACACTTCCAGTAACCGCTGGCACAAATACAACATATTTTAGACCATGCCCTCCAAATATGCTAATAAGCCCCAACACTTCCAGTAACAGCTGGCACAATTACAACATATTTTAGACCATGCCCCCCAAATATGCTAATAAGCCCCAACACTTCCAGTAACAGCTGGCACAAATACAACATATTTTAGACCATGCCCCAAAATATGCTAATAATCCCTCCGTCAGCACATTGCCCCACCCACATTTCAAGGTTCAGAAATGATTGTTCCTTACATTGAATATATTGGGTAGAAAATGTTCCATTATACTACATCTTTACCCATAAAGGCACTGACCATTAGCATGTGAGTTACCTAACAACCATAGATGCATCTAAAGTATCATATGTGTACGGAGCACTCAGAACGTAGTCAGACCCCTTCCATTCTTTTCAACATTTTGCTACGTTATTACGCCTTATTTTAAAATGTATTAAAACATTTCCTTTTTTCTCATCAATCTACACACATTACCCTATAAAAAAAAAACAGGTTTTTATACATTTTTGAAATATCACATTTACATTAGTATTCAGACCCTCTACACATGCTGCAACCACCATGCTTCACCGTAGGGATGGTGCAAGGTTTCCTCCGGACATGATGCTGCCACCACCATGCTTCACCGTAGGGATGGTTCAAGGTTTCCTCCGGACATGATGCTGCCACCACCATGCTTCACCGTAGGGATGGTGCAAGGTGTCCTCCAGACGTGATGCTGCCACCACCATGCTTCAACATAGGGATGGTTCAAGGTTTCCTCCAGACGTGATGCTGCCACCACCATGCTTCACCACCATGCTTCACCGTAGGGATGGTGCAAGGTTCCTCATGATGCTGCCACCACCATGGAGGGATGATCCGGACATGATGCCACCACCATGCTTCAGGGATGGTGCATAGGGATGGCTTCAACATAGGGATGGTTCAAGGTTTCCTCCAGACGTGATGCTGCCACCACCATGCTTCACCGTAGGGATGGTGCAAGGTTTCATCCAGATGTGATGCTGCACCACCATGCTTCACCGTAGGGATGGTGCAAGGTTTCCTCCGGACATGATGCTGCCACCACCATGATGCTGCCACCACCATGCTTCACGTAGGGATGGTGCAAGGTTTCCTCCGGACATGATGCTGCCACCACCATGCTTCACCGTAGGGAGGTGTCCACCGTAGGGATGGTGAGGTGTCCTCAGACGTGATGCTGCCACCACCATGCTTCAACATAGGGATGGTTCAAGGTTTCCTCCAGACGTGATGCTGCCACCACCATGCTTCACCGTAGGGATGGTGCAAGGTTTCATCCAGATGTGATGCTGCCACCACCATGCTTCAACGTAGGGATGGTGCAAGGTTTCCTCCAGACGTGATGCTGCCACCACCATGCTTCACCGTAGGGATGGTGCAAGGTTTCCTCCAGACGTGATGCTGCCACCACCATGCTTCACCATAGGGATGGTTCAAGGTTTCCTCCAGACGTGATGCTGCCACCACCATGCTTCACCGTAGGGATGGTGCAAGGTTTCCTCCAGATGTGATGCTTGGCGTTCAGGCCAAAGAGTTCAATCTTGGTTTCATCAGACCAGAGAATCTTGTTTATTGTGGTCTGGTGCCTTTTGGCAAACTCCAAGTGCCTTGTCATGTGCCTTTTACTGAGGAGTGGCTTCCGTCTGGCCACTCTTATCATAAAGGCCTGATTGGTGTAGTGCTGCAGAGATGGTTGTCCTTCTGGAAGATTCTCCCATCTTCACAGAGGAACTCTGGAGATCTGTAAGAGTGACCATCGGGTTCTTGGTCATCTCCCTGACCAAGGCCCTTCTCCCCCGATTGCTCAGTTTGGCCGGGCGGCCAGCTCTAGGAAGAGTCGGTTCCAAACTTCTTCCATTTAAGAATGATGGAAGCTACTGTGTTCTTGGGGACCTTCAATGCTGCCAGAATTGTTTGTTACCCTCTCTCAGACCTGTCCTGCAACACAATCGTGTCTCGGAGCTCTACGGACAATTCCTTCAACCTCATGGCTTGGTTTTTTGCTCTGAGATGCACTGTCAACTGTGGGACCTTATATAGACAGGTGTGTCCCTTTCCAAATCATGTCCAATCAATTGAATTTACCGCAGGTGGACTCCAATCAAGTTGTTGAAACATCTCAAGGATGATATATAGAAACAGGATGCACTTGAGCTGAATTTCGAGCCTCATAGCAAAGGGTCTGAATACTTAAGTAAATAAGGTATTTCTGTTTTTAATTTTAAACCGCCTGTTTTTGCTTAGTCATTATGGGTTATTAGATGGGGGGGAAACATTATAATTTCATCAATTTTAGAATAAGGCTGTAACGTATGGTTCTACATGGAACCAGAGGGTTCTTCATGAGAGGATTATAAACAAAAAAAGGGTTGTACGTGGAACTCAAAAAGGTTCCCCCATAGGGACAAATGACAGAATGGCTATTGTTTTTAATCTTTCAACGATCTTTCTCAATCGTCACCCGCAGAGCCGGTGGTGGAGCGGGAAATTCAGTTCACTGGCAACGAAGAGGTTGTGAGTTCAAAGTCCCAGTGAGATTGACTCCCAAGTAATCAGAATACAGTAAGTAATCAGAATACAGCAGCATACTGTCCTTAACAGTAATACTTCCTTAAAAATGCAGCAATGTTTTGTATATTTACCATATTTCCACTGCAATCAGTAACTGGGATTGTTTTTCTTACAGTGTAATGAAGAACCCTCTGGATCTATCAGTGGAACCATCTGGTTCTATCAGTGTAATGAAGAACCCTCTGGTTCTATCAGTGTAATGAAGAACCCTCTGGTTCTATCAGTGGAACCCTCTGGTTCTATCAGTGTAATGAAGAACCCTCTGGATCTATCAGCGCAATGAAGAACCCTCTGGTTCTATCAGTGGAACCCCCCGGTTTCTATCAGTGGAACCTTCTGGTTCTATCAGTGTAACCCTCTGGTTCTATCAGTGGAACCCTCTGGTTCTATCAGTGGAACCCTCTGGTTCTATCAGTGGAACCCTCTGGATCTATCAGTGTAATGAAGAACCCTCTGGATCTATCAGTGTAATGAAGAACCCTCTGGATCTATCAGTGCAATGAAGAACCCTCTGTATCTATCAGTGTAATGAAGAACCCTCTGGATCTATCAGTGTAATGAAGAACCCTCTGGATCTATCAGTGTAATGAAGAACCCCCTGGATCTATCAGTGGGACCCTCTGGTTCTATCAGTGTAATGAAGAACCCCCTGGATCTATCAGTGGAACCCTCTGGTTCTATCAGTGTAATGAAGAACCCTCTGGTTCTATCAGTGTAATGAAGAACCCTCTGGATCTATCAGTGTAATGAAGAACCCCTGGATCTATCAGTGGAACCCTCTGGTTCTATCAGTGTGAAGAACCCCTGGAAGTGGAAATCAGTGGAACCCCTGGATCTATCAGTGGGACCCTCTGGTTCTATCAGTGTAATGAAGAACCCCCTGGATCTATCAGTGGAACCCTCTGGTTCTATCAGTGTAATGAAGAACCCCCTGGTTCTATCAGTGTAATGAAGAACCCTCTGGATATATCAGTGTAATGAAGAACCCTCTGTATCTATCAGTGCAATGAAGAACCCTCTGGATCTATCAGGGGAACCCTCTTGTTCTATCAGTGGAACCCTGGTTTTATCAGTGTAATGAAGAACCGCCTGTTTCTATCAGTGGGACCCTCTGGTTCTATCAGTGTAATGAAGAACCCCCTGGATCTATCAGTGGAACCCTCTGGTTCTATCAGTGTAATGAAGAACCCTCTGGTTCTATCAGTGTAATGAAGAACCCTCTGGATCTATCAGTGTAATGAAGAACCCTCTGGATCTATCAGTGGAATGAAGAACCCTCTGGTTCTATCATTGGAATGAAGAACCATCTGGTTCTATCAGTGTAATGAAGAACCCTCTGGATCTATCAGTGTAATGAAGAACCCTATGGTTCTATCAGTGGAACCCTCTGGTTCTATCAGTGTAATGAAGAACCCTCTGGTTCTATCAGTGTAATGAAGAACCCTCTGGATCTATCAGTGTAATGAAGAACCCTATGGTTCTATCAGTGGAACCCTCTGGTTCTATCAGTGTAATGAAGAACCCTCTGGTTCTATCAGCGTAATGAAGAACCGTCTGGATCTATCAGTGGAACCCTCTGGTTCTATCAGTGTAATGAAGAACCTTCTGGTTTTATCAGTGTAATGAAGAACCCTCGAACCCTCAGACCCCTCATAAATCTAGTCTTTAGCCACACCCCACCAGGGAAGTAGTTCTGACCCACTGTTTGGAATGCACTGATCTGAATACTCACTAGTGCAGACCGTTCCTTCCACCCCACCTTGACACAGGGTACCTGAAACACACAGCAGTTCACTATCAGGACCGGACAGCAGGGTTTGGGGTCAATTCCATTTCTATTTGACCCCAACCCTGCTGGATAGATGGCTTGGACAACAAACTACTAAGTTAGTGGTCTCTGTTTCCAGGGCTGGGTTCAACAGGACTGAGTTAGTGGTCTCTGTTCCCAGGGCTGGGTTCAACAGGACTGAGTTAGTGGTCTCTGTTCCCAGGGCTGGGTTCAACAGGACTGAGTTAGTGGTCTCTGTTCCCAGGGCTGGGTTCAACAACCCAATACAATACTGACACTGAAGGAATAACTATCACATCATAACCTACGTTTATTGACAAATTGATCATTTTTTAATTCCTCTAAAAATTGAAAAATTCTTCCTTCTCAAACTTGACCTGAACATATATTAGAAAGAAATGTAGCAAATTAAATAAAAACCTGTCAGCAGCCAGCCCAGAAAGATGAGTCTCTCTGCGCCTTTCATCTCTGCACAGGGTGAGACACACACACACACACACACACACACACACACAACGATATAATCAGCAGACACTCTCACTACATGACCATCAAAAAGGCACAATTAGTCATCAATGTAAAACAAATAAATAATAATCATCACATCAAAAAAAGTTTAAACTAAATAATATCATAAGTTCCTATAACATTCATACATGTTCAACCATTCATTGTTGTTTTTGTCACACTGATTTATTGTAAATACACAATAAATCAACCTACCATGTAAAGTTTCACCTAGAAATGTTTAAAAAAACACACTAAAAAACGGATTTAAAAACTCAACGATTGTCCTAATGATAATTCCTCTGCTGGAAATGGTGGTCCTTCTCATTCTTCACCCAGACACAGAGTGGTCCCGTCGTCAAGCACGAATACAGACAAAACTTACATCATTAGTATCCGTCAATAGCGTTCAAATAAATGGCTGGAAAGGAATAGACCGAGGGCTACATCTGGTGGCTGTTCAATACAATTATATCAGCTACTAAAAACGGGGGACCCGTGTTATGTGCACGTCAATGAAACGTAAATTCACTCTTTGTTTTATGCGCTTTTCTCTCTACCCGTATTCTGACCTTGCATTTAAGCATGATAATAAGCATACAAATCACCAAGGGCACGAATCTGATTTAGGACATTAAAAATGCCTTTCTTACAAAAATCATTTTCTACTCACTTCTCAGTAGTTGGGGGCATTTTAACGGGCTTTGCAGACATGGTTCCCTTTGCTCGCGCTGAATACATTTACCTTCACCGCTGAAAACACTCCCACTTGCTGGCCAACAGATTGTCTCATGGAGTTTTCATTCAATAGGGTTTTCAGTACATTTATCTTAATTATCCCTTTCAAGCTGCAATATGTAAGATTTTGGGCAACCAACCAAAATCACATAGAAATATGAATATCAGGGAATATCAGTCCACTAATACAGAACTAGTAAAGGCCCAGTGCAATACTGTTGAGGAAGAAAAAAATAAATATATATTTATATTTATAGTTGAAGTCGGAAGTTTTATCACAATTCCTGACATTTAACCCAATTAAAAAGTACTTGTCTTAGATCAGTTAGGATCACCACTCTATTTTAAGAATGTGAAATGTCAGAATAATAGTAGAGAATGATTTATTTCAGCTTTTATTTCTTTCATCACATTCCCAGTTGGCCAGAAGTTTACATACACTCAATTAGTATTTGGTAGCATTGCCTTTAAATAGTTTAACTTAGGTCAAACTGTTTCAGGTAGCCTGCCACAAGCTTCCCACAATAAGTTGGGTGAATTTTGGCCCATTCCTCCTGACAGAGTTGGTGTAACTGAGTCAGGTTTGTAGGCCTCCTTGCTCGTACATGCTTTTTCAGTTTTGCCCACACAATTTCTATAGGATTGAGGTCAGGGCTTTGTGAAGGACACTCCAATACCTTGACTTTGTTGTCCTTAAGCCATTTGGCCACAACTTTGGAAGCATGCTTGGGGTCATTGTCCATTTGGAAGACCCATTTGCGACCAAGCTTTAACTTGTCTTTAACTTTAACTGATGTCTTGAGATGTTGCTTCAATATATACACAGAATTTTCCTAACTTCATAATGCTATCTATTTTGTGGAGTGCACCAATCCCTCCTGCAGCAAAGCACTCCCACAACATGATGCTGCCACCCCCATGCTTCAAGGTTGGGATGGTGTTCTTTGGCTTGCAAGCCTCCCCCTTTTTCCTCCAAACATAACGATGGTCATTATGGTCAAACAGTTCTATTTTTGTTTCATCAGACCAGAGGACATTTCTCCAAAAAGTACCATCTTTGTCCCCATGTGCATTTGCAAACCGTAGTCTGGCTTATTTATGGCGGTTTTGGAGCAGTGTCTTCTTCCTTGCTGAGCGGCCATTCAGGTTATGTCGATATAGGACTCGTTGTACTGTGGCTATAGATACTTGTCTACCTGTTTCCTCCAGCATCTTCACAAGGTCCTTTGCTGTTGTTCTGGGATTGACTTGCACTTCTCGCACCAAAGTACGTTCATCTCTAGGAGACAGAATGAAAGTTTTTGTTGTGCTTTTGTTATTTTACCTGAATAAAGTGTGCGCCTGTTCACTTCACTCTAAGCATCTCCTTCCATCTCCAACCCACATCAAACATCTCCAATCCAAAATTAAATCTAGAATCGGCTTCCTATTTCACAGCAAAGTATTGTTCCCTCATGCTGCCAAACATACCCTCGTAAAACTGACTATCCTACCGATCCTTGACTTCGGCGATGTCATTTACAAAATAGCCTCCAACACTCTACTTAGCTAATTGGATGTGGTCTATCACAGTGCCATCCGTTTTGTCACCAAAGCCCCATATACTACCCACCACTGCAACCTCTCGTTGGCTGGCCCTCGCTTCATATTCGTCACCAAACCCACTAGCTCCAGGTCATCTATAAGTCTTTACTAGTTAAAGCCCCACCTTATCTCAGCTCACTGGTCATCATAGCAACATCCATCCGTGCTCCAGCAGGTATATTTCACTGGTCACCATAGCAGCACCCACCCGTAGCACGTGCTCCAGCAGGTATATTTCACTGGTCACCATAGCAGCACCCACCCGTAGCACGCGCTCCAGCAGGTATATTACACTGGTCACCATAGCAGCACCCACCCGTAGCACGCGCTCCAGCAGGTATATTACACTGGTCACCATAGCAGCACCCACCCGTAGCACGCACTCCAGCAGGTATATTTCACTGGTCATCATAGCAGCACCCACCCGTAGCACTGGTCATCATAGCAACACCCACCTGTAGCACGTGCTCCAGCAAGTATATCTCACTGGTCACCCCCAAAGCCAATTCCTCATTTGGCCGCCTTTCCTTCCAGTTCTCTGCTGCCAATGACCGGAACGAATTGCAAAAATCACTGAAGCTGGAGACTTATATCTCCCTCACCCACTTTAAGCATCAGCTGTTAGAGCAGCTTACTGATCATTGCACCTGTACACAGCCCATCTGTAAATAGCCCATCCAACTGCTTCATCCCCATATTGTTATTTTGTTTTTTTTCTCCTTTTGCACCGCAGTATTTCTACTTGCACATTCATCTTCTGCACATCTATCATTCCAGTGTTTAATTGCTAAATTGTAATTATTTCACCAGCATGGCCTATTTATTGCCTTACCTCCCTAATCTTACTATATTTGCACACACTGTCTATAGATTTTTTCTCTTGTGTTATTGACTGTACCTTTGTTTATCCGATGTGTAACTCTGTGTTGTTTTTGTCGCACTGCTTTGCTTTATCTTGGCCAGGTTGCATTTGTAAATGAGAACTTGTTCTCAACTGGCCTACCTGGTTAAATAAAGTGAAATAAAAACAATTTTAAACTCTGCCTTTCCTGTTACGGTCCTCATGAGAGCTTGGAGAAGGTTGGATCTCGGTAGTGACTGAGGATTATTTTTACAGGCTTCAACACTCCCGTTCTGTGAGCTTGTGTGGCCTACCACTTCGCGGCTGAGCCGTTGTTTCTCCTCGATGTTTCCACTTACAGTTGACAGGGGCAGCTCTAGCAGGGTACAAATTTGACGAACTAACTTGTTGGAAAGGTGCCATCCTACGACGGTGCGACGTTGAAAGTCACTGAGCTCTTCATTAAGTTCATTCTCCTGCTATTGTTTGTGTATGGAGAGTGAATGGCTCTGTGCTCGATTTTATACACTTGTCAGCAACCGGTGTGGTTGAAATTGCCGAATCCACTAATTTGAAGGGGTGTCCACATACTTTTGTATACATCGTGTGTATTTGTATATCTTCATATTTTTGTTAGTTCTGCTGCAGCACCCTCAGCAGAGCTACTTCCTGAGACTATGTGGAGAGCCTTTACGCAGGAATTAAAGAAAAAGTTATTTACTATTAAAATATTTCGATTTGTTTGAGTCCTTACCAGGGTCTTGACCTGACTGCAGTTCGGCGTCGTAACCGACTTCAGTGGGCAACATGCTCACCTTCAATGGCCACTGGCACGCTGGAGAAGTGTGCCCTTCATGGATGAATCTCACTTTTAACTGTACCGGGCAGATGGCAGACAGTGTGTATGGTTTTGTGTGGGCGAGCGGTTTGCTGATGTCAACGTGTGAACAGAGGGCCCCATGGTGGCAGTGTTTTTCCTGCATACTCACCAGACATTTCAACCATTGAGAGTGTTTGGGATGCTCTGGATCGACGCATACCACAGTGTGTTCCAGTTACCACCAATATCCAGCAACTTCACACAGAATAGGATTGGGACAGCATTCCACAGGCTGCGGTGAAAAGCCTGATCAACTCTATGCTAAGGAGATGTGTCGTGCAGCATGAGGCAAATGGTCAAATCAGATACTGACAGACTTTCTAAACCGTCCCCCTACATTTTTAAAGTTACAGCAGCTCAAACAATGTTTTTCACCTGGTTTGGCTAGCTAGATCAGCTTGCTACCTAAAGAGCTGCTAGCTAAATAAAGACCTGCTAGCTACCTATAGACCAGCTAGCTACCTATAGACCTGCTAGCTACCAATAGACCTGCTAGCTACCTGAAGACCTGATAGCTAACTATAGACCAGCTAGTTACCTAAAGACCTTCTAGCTACCTATAGACCAGCTAGCTACCTATAGACCTACTAGCTACCTAAAGACCCGCTAGCTAAATATAGACCTGCTAGCTACCTATAGACCAGTTAGCTACCTATAGACCTGCTAGCTACCTATAGACCAGCTAGCTACCTATAGACCTGCTAGCTACCAATAGACCTGCTAGCTACCTATAGACCCGTTAGCTACCTATAGACCTGTTAGCTACCTAACGACCTGATAGCTACCCATAGACCAGCTAGCTACCTATAGAGATGGAATGGAGGTGTTTGACAGGTGGCTGGAGTCGTTGACAATTTTTAGGTTCCTCCTCTGACACCTGGTATAGAGATTCTGGATGGTAGGAAGCTTGGCCCCAGTAATGTTCTGGGCCATATGCACCACCCTTTGCAGTGCCTTGTGGTTGAGCCCGAGCAGTTGCCATTCCAGGCAGTGATGCAACCAGCTCTCGATGGTGGTGCTGTAGAACCTTTTGAGGATCTGAGGACCCATGCCGAATCTTTTCAGTCTCCTGAGGGGGAATAGGTTGTGTTGGGCCCTTTTGTCGTCTGTCTTAGTGTGTTTGGACCATGATAGTTTGTTAGTGATGTGGACACCAAGGAACTTGAAGCTTTCAACCTGCTCCACTACAGTCCCGTCGATGAGAATGGGGGCGTGCTCGGTCCTCCGTTTCCTGTAGTCCACAATCATCTCATTTGTCTTGATCACGTTGAGGGAGAGGTTGTTGTCCTGGCACCACACGGCCAGGTCTCTAATCTCCTCCCTATAGGTTGTCTCATCATTGTCTGTGATCAAGGCTACCACTGTTGTGTCATCGGCAAACTTGATGATAGAGTTGGAGTCGTGCCTGGCCATGCAGTCATGAGTGAACAGGAAGTACAGGAGGGGACTGAGCTTGCACCCCTGAGGGGCCCCCAGGTTGAAGATCAGCGTGTCAGATGTGTTGTTACCTATCCTTACCACCTGGGGGCAGCCCTTCAGGAAGTCCAGGATCCAGTTGCAGAGGGAGGTGTATGGTCCCAGTGTCCTTAGCTTAGAAATGAGCTTTGAGTGCACTGTAGTGTTGAACGCTGAGCTGTAGTCAATGAATAGCATTCTCACATAGGTGTTCCTTTTGTCCAGGTGGGAAAGGGAAGTGTTGAGTGCAATAGAGATGTCATCATCTGTGGATCTGTTGGGGCGGTATGCTAATCGGAGTGGGTCTAGGATTTCTAGGATAATGGTGTTGGTCTGAGCCATGACCAGCCTTTCAAAGCACTTCATGGTTACAGACTGGAGTGCTACGGGGCAGTAGTCATTTAGGCATATCACCATAGTGTTATTAGGCACAGGGACTATGGTGGTCTGCTTGAAACATGTTGATATTACAGACTCAGACAGTTTGAAAATGTCAGTGAAGACACTTGCCAGTTGGTTAGTGCATGCTTGGAGTACACATCCTGGTAATCCGTCTGGGCCTGCGGCCTTGTATATGTTGACCTGTTTAAAGGTCTTACTCACGTCGGCTACGGAGAGTGCGATCACACAGTTGTCCAGAACAGCTGATGCTCTCATGCATGCTTCAGTGTTACTTGTCTCGAAGAGAGCATGGATGGAATGTAGCTCGTCTGCTAGGCTCGTGTCACTGGGCAGCTCGCGGCTGTGCTTCCCTTTGTAGTCTGTAATAGTTTGCAGGCCCTGCCACATCCGACGAGCGTCGGAGCCGGTGTAGTGCGATTCAATCTTAGTCCTGTTGTGACGCCTTGCTTGTTTGATGGTTCGTCGGAGGGCATAGAGGGATTTCTTATGCTTCCGGGTTAGAGTCCCGCTCATTGAAATCGGCAGCTCTGCCCTTTAGCTCAGTGCGGATGTTGCATATAATCCATGGGATACCTGTGGTGCATGGGAGATAATTGGATTGAAAATTATTTAAGCTTAAATAAACAAACTTAATCAAATCATAGTTTATTTGTCACGTGCGCTGAATACAACAGGTGTAGTAGAACTTACAGTGAAATGCTTACTTACAGCTCTAACCAATAGGGCAAAAAAGTTATTAGGTGAACAATAGGTAAGTAAAGAAATTAAAACAGTAAAAAGACAGGCTATATACAGTAGAGAGGCTATATACAGTAGAGAGGCTATATACAGTATAGAGGCTATATACAGTAGAGGGGCTATATACAGTAGAGAGGCTATATACAGCAGAGGGGCTATATACAGTAGAGAGGCTACATACAGTAGAGTGGCTATATACAGTAGAGAGGTTATATACAGTAGAGAGGCTATATACAGTAGAGAGGCTATATACAGTAGAGAGGCTATATACAGTAGAGAGGATATATACAGTAGAGAGGCTATATACAGTAGAGAGGCTATATAGCCTCTCTACTGTATATATCCTCTCTACTGTATATAGTAGAGAGGTTATATACAGTAGAGAGGCTATATACAGTAGAGAGGTTATATACAGTAGGGAGGCTATATACAGTAGAGAGGCTATATACAGTAGAGAGGCTATATACAGTAGGGAGGCTATATACAGTAGCAAGGCTATATACAGGAGAGAGGCTACATACAGGAGAGAGGCTATATACAGTAGAGAGGCTATATACAGTAGCGAGGCTATATACAGTAGAGGGGCTATATACAGTAGGGAGGCTATATACAGTAGAGAGGCTATATACAGTAGAGAGGCTATATACAGTAGGGAGGCTATATACAGTAGAGAGGTTATATACAGTAGAGAGGCTATATACAGTAGAGAGGCTATATACAGTAGAGGCTATAACAGTAGAGGCTACATACAGTAAAGAGGCTATATACAGTAGAGAGGCTATATACAGTAGAGAGGCTATATACAGTAGGGAGGCTATATACAGTAGAGAGGCTATAACAGTAGAGAGGCTATATACAGTAGAGAGGCTATATACAGTAGAGATGCTATATACAGGAGAGAGGCTATATACAGTAGACAGGCTATATACAGTAGAGAGGCTATATACAGTAGAGAGACTATATACAGTAGAGAGGCTATATACAGTAGAGGCTATATACAGTAGAGGTTATATACAGTAGAGAGGCTATATACAGTAGAGAGGCTATATACAGTAGAGGGAGGTTATATACAGTAGAGAGGTTATATACAGTAGAGAGGCTATATACAGTAGCAAGGCTATATACAGTAGAGAGGCTATATACAGTAGTGAGGCTATATACAGTAGAGAGGCTATATACAGTAGAGAGGCTATATACAGTAGGGAGGCTATATACAGTAGAGGCTATATACAGTAGAGGCTATAACAGTAGAGGCTATATACAGTAGAGAGGCTTAATACAGTAGACAGGCTGTATACAGTAGAGAGGCTATATACAGTAGGGAGGCTATAACAGAGAGGCTATAACAGTAGAGAGGCTATATACAGTAGAGGCTATATACAGTAGAGAGGCTATATACAGTAGAGGGGCTATATACAGTAGAGGCTATATACAGTAGAGAGGCTATATACAGTAGAGAGGCTATAACAGTAGAGGCTATAACAGTAGAGAGGCTATATACAGTAGAGGCCACATACAGTAGAGAGGCTATATACAGTAGTGAGGCTATATACAGTAGAGAGGCTATATACAGTAGACAGGCTGTATACAGTAGAGAGGGCTATATACAGTAGAGAGGCTATATACAGTAGAGAGGCTATATACAGTAGGCTATATACAGAGGCTATATACAGTAGAGAGAGGCTATATACAGTAGAGGGGCTATATACAGTAGAGAGGCTATATACAGTAGAGGCTATATACAGTAGAGGGGGGCTATATACAGTAGAGAGGCTAGGCTGTATACAGTAGAGATGCTATATACAGTAGAGGGGCTATATACAGTAGAGAGGCTATATACAGTAGAGGGGCTATATACAGTAGAGAGGCTATATACAGTAGAGAGGCTATATACAGTAGAGGCTATATACAGTAGAGAGGCTATATACAGTAGAGATGCTATATACAGTAGAGAGGCTATATACAGTAGACAGGCTGTATACAGTAGAGAGGCTATATACAGTAGAGAGACTATATACAGTAGAGAGGCTATATACAGTAGAGGCTATATACAGTAGAGAGACTATATACAGTAGAGAGGCTATAACAGTAGAGAGGCTATATACAGTAGAGAGGCTATATACAGTAGAGGGGCTATATACAGTAGAGGGGCTATATACAGTAGAGAGGCTACATACAGTAGAGAGGCTATATACAGACCCCGGTTAGTCAGGCTGATTGAGGTAGTATGTACATAGGTAGGTCTGGTTAAAGTGCCTCTGCATATATGATGAACAGAGAGTAGCAGTAGCGTAAAGAGGGGTTGGGGGTGGTGGGACACAATGCAGATAGCCCGGTTAGCCAATGTGCGGGAGCACTGGTTTGTAGGGCCAATTGAGGTAGTATGTACATGAATGTATAGTTAAAGTGACTATGCATATATGATAAACTGAGTAGCAGCAGCGTAAAAGAGGGGTTGGCGGGTGGTGGGACACAATGCAGATAGTCTGGGTAGCCATTTGATTACCTGTTCAGGAGTCTTATGGCTTGGGGGTAATACAAGCAAGAGCAGTGTCTGGGTTTTCCTTTTTAAATGTTAATAAAAAATAACATGTGGTGGATAAAATGTGTTTATGGATTTTTTTAGTTTCTAAATGATGTTCTTGTCTTTACATGTTCTAGTGCTGATCTGGCAAACACACACACACACACACGCACACACACACGTGTGTTATTCCAGTTCATCCGGTTTTCCATAAGGGTGTTGTCACAGGACTCTTCTTGGGAGATCGGGCACGCTCATTGGATCCAGCTGTAAGTACTCAGTCACTCCGTCTCTCATGCTGTCCTCCGACATGCCACAGTATTGAATTTAAACATGTGTTACTATGAACTATTACTTTGAGTGGTTAACTATTTTGTTCAATGTCTTCTCTCTTGTAAATGTGATTTTTTTAAAAAATGACTACATGGTAACCGTCGCATGTCACACTGCCGGCTGGTGTTGCGCTTCCTGAAACAGCGCTGCTATGACATTTGGAGATCTAGGCTACAGTCCCGAAATCAATCTGCACTTGTCTTGTTTCAAAGTTTCCTATCTGTAGTTGAACTTTTTCCTACATTTATAAAATCATTAATAAATTATTTATTTCTGTAGCCAGTGAGCGAATGAAAATAGTCAGGCGCGCCTTGTAGTTGTTTCTACAGAACTCCCCAGAATACATTCTGTATCCGGACAGCTGGAGTTTATTAATACACCCCCTTACCCTTTCAGCACGCTGCATTGCGCGCTCATCGTGGACCAAGAAATCGCACCTATAATAGGTTTCTGGACGCATTGAGAGGAGTAGTAGTGTCAACGAATCACTGCACGGAGTTGAGAAGGTCTGTCAGTGGGCCAGTATGGGATTTCTCTTTCTCCATATAATACACAGTAGAACAATGCTGTCTGTCTGTCCTATTGTGCCTGTTGTCATAAATGTTGGCATCGCATATCTCTGCATGTTTACATTGATGATACCACTCCTTACCCTCAGGTGACCAACAGGGGTGAATAATGTACACTCACCAGGTCTGACAGAGGCAATCTCACAAGGGCCAATCAGCAGTTCCCTACATCCATTTTTTTGGGACTTATAAATGAATGATATGTACCCATTTGATTGTTGAAGATTATAAACTGGGTGGTTCGAGCACTGTATGCTGATTGGCTGACAGCCGTGGTATATATCAGACCGTATGTCACGGTTATGACAAAACATGTCTTTTTCCTGCTGTAATTATGTTGGTAACCAGTTTATAACAGCAATAAGGCACGGCTGCTGTAATTATGTTGGTAACCAGTTTATAACAGCAATAAGGCACGGCTGCTGTAATTATGTTGGTAACCAGTTTATAACAGCAATAAGGCACGGCTGGTGTAATTATGTTGGTAACCAGTTTATAACAGCAATAAGGCACGGCTGCTGTAATTATGTTGGTAACCAGTTTATAACAGCAATAAGGCACCTCAGGGGGTTTGTGGTATATGGTCAATATACCACGGATAAGAACAGCTCTAAGCTGTGGTATATTGGCCCTATACCACACCACCTCATGCATTATTGCTTAAATATAACTTGGAAATGGCATATGAGCTTAGCTCAACCGTTCTACCCCATCAGAACCTAAAATAACACCTTGTTTAACGAGAATGCTTTGTAAACAAACACTGTATAGCCTCAAAAAATTGGTCAAAACTAGAAAACATTACAAACAAACCATTTAATATAATGGATGGTCAGTCCTTGTATCCATCATTTATTCAGCCCCCAGCTTTGTACCGAAACATTACAAACAAACCATTTAATATAATGGATGGTCAGTCCTTGTATCCAACATTTATTCAGCCCCCAGCTTTGTACCGAAACATTACAAACAAACCATTTAATATAATGGATGGTCAGTCCTTGTATCCAACATTTATTCAGCCCCCAGCTTTGTATCCGAAACATTACAAACAAACCATTTAATATAATGGATGGTCAGTCCTTGTATCCATCATTTATTCAGCCCCCAGCTTTGTACTGAAACATCACAAACAAACCATTTAATATAATGGATGGTCAGTCCTTGTATCCATCATTTATTCAGCCCCCAGCTTTGTACCGAAACATTACAAACAAACCATTTAATATAATGGATGGTCAGTCCTTGTATCCATCATTTATTCAGCCCCCAGCTTTGTACGGAAACATTACAAACAAACCATTTAATAAAATGGATGGTCAGTCCTTGTATCCATCATTTATTCAGCCCCCAGCTTTGTACCGAAACATCGGTGGTGAGATCATTTAGTTATTGTTTCAACTGCTGATTACCACTTTAAATAACTTCATCATGGCTATTTCAATCAAAGGAAACCGTTGTATTTGGCTAGAGTTAAGTACTCCATGTATGTTGTTTGGTTTCGTTGAGGAGAAAGTGTCCGTAGAAATAGTTTATTCAAAAAGTTCTCTTCGGTTGCAAACTCCGGCCCAGGAGGTGGCGGTATAACATCATTTTATGGTGATATTCAAACTCTATTCCAGGAGGTGGCGGTATAACATCATTTTATGGTGATATACAAACTCTATTCCAGGAGGTGGAGGTATAACATCAATTTATGGTGATATACAAACTCTATTCCAGGAGGTGGAGGTATAACATCATTTTATGGTGATATACAAACTCTATTCCAGGAGGTGGAGGTATAACATCAATTTATGGTGATATACAAACTCCGGCCCAGGAGGTGGCGGTATAACATCAATTTATGGTGATATTCAAACTCCGGCCCAGGAGGTGGCGGTATAACATCATTTTTTGGTGATATACAAACTCCGGCCCAGGAGGTGGAGGTATAGACAATACTTCCGGCGCTAGACAATACTTCCGGCGCCGACAGAGATGGCCTCCTCGCTTCGCGTTCCTAGGGAACTATGCAGTTTTTTGTTTTTTTACGTGTTATTTCTTACACTAGTACCCCAGGTCATCTTAGGTTTCATTACATACAGTCGAGAAGAACTACTGAATATAAGATCAGCGTCAACTCACCATCAGTACGACCAAGAATATGTTTTTCGCGACGCGGATGGCAGCATTCGTGTGAAACTGAAAGCGCGAACCACTGCTTTTAATCAGGGCAAGGTGACCGGAAACATGACCGAATACAAACAGTGCAGCTATTCCCTCCGCAAGGCTATCAAACAAGCTAAGCGCCAGTACAGAGACAAAGTAGAATCTCAATTCAACGGCTCAGACACAAGAGGCATGTGGCAGGGTCTACAGTCAATCACGGACTACAGGAAGAAACCCAGCCCAGTCACGGACCAGGATGTCTTGCTCCCAGGCAGACTAAATAACTTTTTTGCCCGCTTTGAGGACAATACAGTGCCACTGACACGGCCTGCAACGAAAACATGCGGTCTCTCCTTCACTGCAGCCGAGGTGAGTAAGACATTTAAACGTGTTAACCCTCGCAAGGCTGCAGGCCCAGACGGCATCCCCAGCCGCGCCCTCAGAGCATGCGTTGACCAGCTGGCCGGTGTGTTTACGGACATATTCAATCAATCCCTATACCAGTCTGCTGTTCCCACATGCTTCAAGAGGGCCACCATTGTTCCTGTTCCCAAGAAAGCTAAGGTAACTGAGCTAAACGACTACCGCCCGTAGCACTCACATCCGTCATCATGAAGTGCTTTGAGAGACTAGTCAAGGACCATATCACCTCCACCCTACCTGACACCCTAGACCCACTCCAATTTGCTTACCGCCCAAATAGGTCCACAGACGATGCAATCTCAACCACACTGCACACTGCCCTAACCCATCTGGACAAGAGGAATACCTATGTGAGAATGCTGTTCATCGACTACAGCTCGGCATTCAACACCATAGTACCCTCCAAGCTCGTCATCAAGCTCGAGACCCTGGGTCTCGACCCGCCCTGTGCAACTGGGTACTGGACTTCCTGACGGGCCACCCCCAGGTGGTGAGGGTAGGCAACAACATCTCCTCCCTGCTGATCCTCAACACTGGGGCCCCACAAGGGTGCGTTCTGAGCCTTCTCCTGTACTCCCTGTTCACCCACGACTGCGTGGCCTTCGCACGCCTCCAACTCAATCATCAAGTTTGCGGACGACACAACAGTGGTAGGCTTGATTACCAACAACGACGAGACGGCCTACAGGGAGGAGGTGAGGGCCCTCGGAGTGTGGTGTCAGGAAAATAACCTCACACTCAACGTCAACAAAACTAAGGAGATGATTGTGGACTTCAGGAAACAGCAGAGGGAACACCCCCATCCACATCGATGGAACAGTAGTGGAGAGGGTAGCAAGTTTTAAGTTCCTCGGCATACACATCACAGACAAACTGAATTGGTCCACTCACACAGACAGCATCGTGAAGAAGGCGCAGCAGCGCCTCTTCAACCTCAGGAGGCTGAAGAAATTCGGCTTGTCACCAAAAGCACTCACAAACTTCTACAGATGCACAATCGAGAGCATCCTGGCGGGCTGTATCACCGCCTGGTATGGCAACTGCACCGCCCTCAACCGTAAGGCTCTCCAGAGGGTAGTGAGGTCTGCACAACGCATCACCGGGGCAAACTACCTGCCCTCCAGGACACCTACACCACCCGATGCTACAGGAAGGCCATAAAGATCATCAAGGACATCAAACACCCGAGCCACTGCCTGTTCACCCCGCTGTCATCCAGAAGGCGAGGTCAGTACAGGTGCATCAAAGCTGGGACCGAGAGACTGAAAAACAGCTTCTATCTCAAGGCCATCAGACTGTTAAACAGCCACCACTAACATTGAGTGGCTGCTGCCAACACACTGTCAATGACACTGACTCAACTCCAGCCACTTTAATAATGGGAATTGATGGGAAATGATGTAAATATATCACTAGCCACTTTAAACAATGCTACCTTATATAATGTTACTTACCCTACATTATTCATCTCATATGCATACGTATATACTGTACTCTATATCATCGACTGCATCCTTATGTAATACATGTATCACTAGCCACTTTAACTATGCCACTTGGTTTACATACTCATCTCATATGTATATACTGTACTCGATATCATCTACTGTATCTTGCCTATGCTGCTCTGTACCATCACTCATTCATATATCCTTATGTACATATTCTTTATCCCCTTACACTGTGTATAAGACAGTAGTTTTTTGGAATTGTTAGTTAGATTACTTGTTCGTTATTACTGCATTGTCGTAACTAGAAGCACAAGCATTTCGCTACACTCGCATTAACATCTGCTAACCATGTGTATGTGACAAATAACATTTGATTTGATTTGATTTTTATAACATCATTTTATGGTGATATACAAAGTCTATTCCAGGAGGTGGCAGTATATTTACCCTGCTTTCACACAGTCAACTTTCTGTTTCTCTGATGTGATGTCTTTACATGAGTGTCTGTCTGACATGTCCAACACGACATTTGGCTTTCCATTACAAACAGCCAATGAGATCTAATAGTACTCCACACAGACTGGTCAGATATCAGTCTGTGGCTATAGGTCTGTAATACAACAGAGACTGGTCAGATATCAGTCTGTTACTATAGGTCTGTAATACTACAGAGACTGGTCAGATATCAGTCTGTGACTATAGGTCTGTAATACCACATGGACTGGTCAGATTTCAGTCTGTGACTGTAGGTCTGTAATACAGGGACTGGTCAGATTTCAGTCTGTGACTATAGGTCTGTAGTTCACACACACACACACACACACACACACACACACACACACACACACACACACACACACACACACACACACTTGCAGCAGGGGCTTTAGACAGCCACCCAGGGCGACACCACTCCTGGTGTCAGGGGGAAAAGGGACGTTTCTGCACAATGGGCTGTAGTACACACTATCTAACCGATTGTTTCCCCCCTCTTTCACAGGTACTGCACCTCCCCCACCACCATCCTGAGACGCACATCTGAACACCCACCACACCACCGCACCATACCAACTGAGTCACACACCTGAACACCTGAACAGCCACTAGACCACCTGACCACCTGAACAGCCACCACACCACCTGAATACCTGAACAGCCACCACACCACCTGAACAGCCACCACACCACCTGAACAGCACCATGGGAGAGTGCCACCAGGCCAAGTTTGACCCAAAGACCTACTTCAACTACTGCTACCAGTTTGCTGCTGTCCCGGGCCAGAAAGACAACAGCCGCTTCGTCTCCTTCGTCCTGTGTCAGCTCAGCAAGACCTTCTCAACAGGTAGACAACAGGGACAGTAGATCACTCTGTGCCATTGATTCCAATAGTATGTCATTTCATTGGTGTGTCTAGGTGTATTGATAAGGTAATTGGCGTGTCTAGGTGTATTGATAAGGTAATTGGTGTGTTTAGGTGTATTGATAAGGTAAGTTGTGTGTTTAGGTGTATTGATAAGGTAATTGGCGTGTCTAGGTGTATTGATAAGGTAATTGGTGTGTCTAGGTGTATTGATAAGGTAATTGGTGTGTTTAGGTGTATTGATAAGGTAATTGGTGTGTCTAGGTGTATTGATAAGGTAATTGGTGTGTTTAGGTGTATTGATAAGGTAAGTTGTGTGTTTAGGTGTATTGATAAGGTAATTGGTGTGTCTAGGTGTATTGATAAGGTAATTGGTGTGTTTAGGTGTATTGATAAGGTAAGTTGTGTGTTTAGGTGTATTGATAAGGTAATTGGTGTGTTTAGGTGTATTGATAAGGTAATTGGTGTGTCTAGGCATATTGCCGCATCTTCAATGTAAGCCTACTAGAAAGCGTTTCCTCAGGCCTGGAGGGAAGCAGAAGTCATTCCGCTACTCAAGAATAGTCAAGCCCCCTTCAAATAGCCGACTGTTACCAACCTTTAGTAAACTTCTGGAAAAAATAGTGTTTGACCAGATAAAATGCTATTTTACAGTAAATAAATTGACAGACTTTCAGCACGCATGTACGGAAGGACACTCAACAACCACAGCACTGACACAAATGACTGATGATTGGCTGAGAGAAATTGATGACAAAATTATTCTGTTTTGTTAGATTTCGGATTTTTTATTTTTGTACCTCATTGTTTCTTCCCAATTTCAAGGTTTCCAATTGGTAGTTACAGTCTTGTCTCATCGCTGCAACTCCCGTACGGACTGGGGAGAGGCGAAGGTCGAGAGCTGTGCGTCCTCCGAAACACAACCCAGCCGCACTGCTTCTTGACACAATGCACATCCAACCCGGAAGCCAGCCGCAACAATGTGTTGGAGGAAACACCGTACACCTGGCGACCGTGTCAGCGTGCACTGCGCCCGGCCCGCCACAGGAGTCGCTAGTGCGCGATGAGACAATTGTGCGTCGCCCCATGGGCCTCCCGGTCGCGGCCGGCTGTGGCAGAGCCTGGGCTCGAACCCGGAATCTCTGCGCCACCCGGGAGGCCCTCAGTGCAGCTATTGACATTATCGATCCTAGTCTGCTGCTGGAAAAATGTATGTGTTATGGCTTTACACCCCCTGCTATAATGTGGATAAAGAATTACCTGTCTAACAGAACACAGAGGGTGGAAGCTTCTTCTCTTCTTGTTTAGGATCCTTGCTTTTTAATTTTTTACGAACGACATGCCACTAACTTTGAGTAAAGCCAGTGTGTCTATGTATGTGGATGACTCAACACTACACACATCAGCTACTACAGCGACTGAAATGACTGCAGCATCCAACAAAGAGCTGCAGTTAGTTTCAGAGTGGGTGGCAAGGAATCAGTTAGTCCTAAATATTTATAAATATTTATAAAACTAAAAGCATTGTATTTGGAACAAAACACTCACTAAACCCTAAACCTCAACTAAAACTTATAATAAATAATTTAGCAAGTTGAGGTGACTAAACTATTTGGAGTAACCCTGGATTGTAAAACTGTCCTGGTCAAAACATATTGATACAACAGTAGCTAAGATGGGGAGAAGTCTGTCTATAATAAAGCGCTGCTCTGCCTTCTTAACAACACTATCAACAAGGCAGGTCCTACAGGTCCTAGTTTCTACCTTCTTAACAACACTATCAACAAGGCAGGTCCTACAGGCTCTAGTTTCTACCTTCTTAACAGCACTATCAACAAGGCAGGTCCTACAGGTCCTAGTTTCTACTAAACCCTAAACTAAAACTTCTTAACAGCACTATCAACAAGGCAGGTCCTACAGGCCCTAGTTTCTACCTTCTTAACAGCACTATCAAGAAGGCAGGTCCTATAACAGGCGCTAGTTTCTACATTCTTAACAGCACTATCAACAAGGCAGGTCCTACAGGCCCTAGTTTCTACCTTCTTAACAGCACTATCAACAAGGCAGGTCCTACAGGCCCTAGTTTCTACCTTCTTAACAGCACTATCAACAAGGTAGGTCCTACAGGCCCTAGTTTCTACCTTCTTAACAGCACTATCAACAAGGTAGGTCCTACAGGCCCTAGTTTCTACCTTCTTAACAGCACTATCAACAAGGCAGGTCCTACATGCTCTAGTTTCTACCTTCTTAACAGCACTATCAACAAGGCAGGTCCTACAGGTCCTAGTTTCTACCTTCTTAACAGCACTATCAACAAGGCAGGTCCTACAGGCCCTAGTTTCTACCTTCTTAACAGCACTATCAACAAGGCAGGTCCTACAGACTCTAGTTTCTACCTTCTTAACAACACTATCAACAAGGCAGGTCCTACAGACCCTAGTTTTGTCACACTTGGACTACTGTTCAGTCGTGTGGTCAGGTGCCACGAAAAAGGACTTCGGAAAATTGCAATTGTCTCAGAACAGGGCAGCACGGCTGGCCCTTGGATGTACACAGAGAGCTAACATTAATAATATGCATGTCAATCTCTCCTGGCTGGAGAAGAATTTGACTTCATCACGACTTGTATTTATGAGAGGTATTGACATGTTGAATACACAGAGTTGTCTGTCTAAACTACTGGCACACAGCTTGGACACACATACATACCCCACAGGACATGCCACCAGAGGTCTCTGCCACAGTCCCCAAGTCCAGAACAGACTATGGGAGGCGCACAGTACTACATAGAGCCATGACTACATGGAACTCTATTCCACAGTACTACATAGAGCCATGACTGCATGGAACTCTATTCCACAGTACTACATAGAGCCATGACTACATGGAACTCTATTCCACAGTACTACATAGAGCCATGACTACATGGAACTCTATTCCACAGTGCTACATAGAGCCAAGACTACATGGAACTCTATTCCACAGTACTACATAGAGCCATGACTACATGGAACTCTATTCCACAGTACTACATAGAGCCATGACTACATGGAACTCTATTCCACATCAGGTAACTGACGCAAGCAGTGAAATTATAATTAAAAAACAGACTAAAATACACCTAGACTGCTGTTGGAAAATGGAACAGTGGGGACTGATGCAACACACACACACACACACACACACACACACACACACACACACACACACACACACACACACACACACACACACACACGACAACATACACACTATGCATACACATGGCTTTAGTACTGTAGATATGTGGTAGTGGTGGAGTAGGGGCCTGAGGGAACACAGTGTGTTGTAGATATGTGGTGGTGGTGGTGGAGATATGTGGTGGTGGTAAAGGCACACAGTGTGTTGTAGATATGTGGTGGAGTAGGGGCCTGAGGGGACACAGTGTGTTGTAGATATGTGGTAGTGGTGGAGTAGGGGCCTGAGGGGACACAGTGTGTTGTAGATATGTGGTGGTAGTGGTGGAGTAGGGGCCTAAAGGCACACAGTGTGTTGTAGATATGTGGTGGAGTAGGGGCCTGAGGGGACACAGTGTGTTGTAGATATGTGGTAGTGGTGGAGTAGGGGCCTGAGGACACACAGTGTGTTGTAGATATGTGGTAGTGGTGGAGTAGGGGCCTGAGGGGACACAGTGTGTTGTAGATATGTGGTGGTGGTGGTGGAGTAGGGGCCTAAAGGCACACAGTGTGTTGTAGATATGTGGTGGGTAGGGGCCTGAGGGGACACAGTGTGTTGTAGATATGTGGTAGTGGTGGAGTAGGGGCCTAAAGGCACACAGTGTGTTGTAGATATATGGTAGTGGTGGAGTAGGGGCCTAAAGGCACACAGTGTGTTGTAGATATGTGGTAGTGGTGGAGTAGGGGCCTAAAGGCACACAGTGTGTTGTAGATATGTGGTAGTGGTGGAGTAGGGGCCTAAGGGCACACAGTGTGTTGTAGATATGTGGTAGTGGTGGAGTAGGGGCCTGAGGGAACACAGGGCCTAAAGTAGGGGCACACAGTGTGTTGTAGATATGTGGTAGTGGTGGAGTAGGGGCCTGAGGGCACACAGTGTGTTGTAGATATGTGGTAGTGGTGGAGTAGGGGCCTGAGGGCACACAGTGTGTTGTAGATATGTGGTAGTGGTGGAGTAGGGGCCTGAGGGCACACAGTGTGTTGTAGATATGTGGTAGTGGTGGAGTAGGGGCCTGAGGGCACACAGTGTGTTGTAGATATGTGGTAGTGGTGGAGTAGGGGCCTGAGGGCACACAGTGTGTTGTAGATATGTGGTAGTGGTGGAGTAGGGGCCTGAGGGCACACAGTGTGTTGTAGATATGTGGTAGTGGTGGAGTAGGGGCCTGAGGGCACACAGTGTGTTGTAGATATGTGGTAGTGGTGGAGTAGGGGCCTGAGGGCACACAGTGTGTTGTAGATATGTGGTAGTGGTGCAGTAGGGGCCTGAGGGCACACAGTGTGTTGTAGATATGTGGTAGTGGTGGAGTAGGGGCCTGAGGGCACACAGTGTGTTGTAGATATGTGGTAGTGGTGCAGTAGGGGCCTGAGGGCACACAGTGTGTTGTAGATATGTGGTAGTGGTGGAGTAAGGGCCTGAGGGGAACACAGTGTGTTGTAGATATGTGGTAGTGGTGGAGTAGGGGCCTGAGGAACACAGTGTGTTGTAGATATGTGGTAGTGGTGGAGTAGGGGCCTGAGGGAACACAGTGTGTTGTAGATATGTGGTAGTGGTGGAGTAGGGGCCTGAGGGCACACAGTGTGTTGTAGATATGTGGTAGTGGTGCAGTAGGGGCCTGAGGGCACACAGTGTGTTGTAGATATGTGGTAGTGGTGGAGTAGGGGCCTAAAGGCACACAGTGTGTTGTAGATATGTGGTAGTGGTGCAGTAGGGGCCTGAGGGCACACAGTGTGTTGTAGATATGTGGTAGTGGTGGAGTAGGGGCCTAAAGGCACACAGTGTGTTGTAGATATGTGGTAGTGGTGGAGTAGGGGCCTGAGGGAACACAGTGTGTTGTAGATATGTGGTAGTGGTGGAGTAAGGGCCTGAGGGAACACAGTGTGTTGTGATTGTATTGTAAAGTTTTACATTTTTTATAAACTGCCTTAATTTTGCTGGATCCCAGGAAGAGTAGCAGCTGCTTTGACAGCAGCTAATGGGGATCCATAAGGAATACAAATAAGGTATTTGTGTTTTAGTTTTTTTTATATACATTTGCAAAAATGTAGGCTTTGTCATTATGGGGTATTGTGATGTCATTATGGGGTATTGTGATGTCATTATGGGGTATTGTGATGTCATTATGGGGTATTGTGTGTAGATTGATGAGGAAATATTTGTTGTCACGCCCTGGCCATAGAGAGGTTTTTATTCTCTATTTTGGTTAGGTCAAGGTGTGATTTGGGCATGCTATGTTATCTGTTTCTTTGTTTTTGGCCTGGTATGGTTCCCAATCAGAGGCAGCTGTCCATCGTTGTCTCTGATTGGGAATCACACTTAGGCAGGCCTTTTTCCCTCTTTCATTTGTGGAATCTTGTCTTTTTGTTTGTTGCATTTCATTGCTTTTCGTTCGTTGAATTGTTGATTGTTTTTGGTGGAACATTTAATATATTAAAGAAAACGTGCACTTACCACGCTGCACCTTGGTCTCGTTCCGACGACGATCGTTACATTAGTTTTTTTATCCATTTTACAACAAGGCTGTAATGTAACAAAATGTGGCCAAAAGGGAAGGGGTCTGAATACTTTCTGAATGCACTCTATATAATGGACGGTTAAATACATATCAACAGAGAATGAACGAAACTGTGTTGTTTCTCTCCTCAGGGAAGTACAGGGGACAGAGGCTGATAGAGGTGGGTACAGGGCCGACCATCCACACGCTGATCAGTGCCTGTGAGTACTATGATGAGATCGTGGTGTCGGACTACGTGGACAGCAACAGGAAGGAGATTGAGAAGTGGCTGAAAGCTGAGGAGGGATGTTTAGACTGGAACGCTCACCTCCAGTATGTCTGTGATCTGGAGAGGAAAAGGTACAGTAATCCTGTTGTTTTTTTTTACATTAACTTACTGGCATCTGGTTACCTGAAAGTTACTGTAAAAAAAAGAAAAAGTACAGTACGTTACCATACATTCCAAAGAAACTTACTGTAAAATGTACTGTATTTTTACAGTGCAGATACAGGTTAGAAGTTGTACGGTTTCAACTATGGTTAAAAAAATGTTTTGTAAATGTAGGTATCCCTCTTTTCGCTTCATTTCTATCTTGTAATCGTTGTATTCTATTTACTTCTAAAAACCACTTTCTCCTTCTGTCTCTTGCTCTCACCAGAACCCCAGCGATCATCTCAGACACTCTCCGTCAGAGGGTTAAACAGGTTCTAAAATGTGACATCTGCCTGGAGAACCCGTTCCACCCTGTCACAGTTCCTCCGGCGGACTGTGTCCTCTCCTCGCTGTGCCTGGAAGCGGCGTGTAAGGACCGCGAGTCCTACCGCCGCTCGCTGTCCTCCATGGTGGACCTACTGAGGTCTGGAGGGGTCCTGGTCCTGATCGGAGACCTGGATGAGACCTTCTACACGGTGGGAGAG
>NC_056458.1:50534780-50559780 GCF_018296145.1 Oncorhynchus tshawytscha | reverse complement strand
CCAGCCCATGTGGGGGTGGAGGGGAATGAGGCAGTTGATGTACTAGCTAACCAAGCACTAAGTAGTGGGGGTGTTGATGTTGTATTTTCAAATGCCAGGCATGTTACTAATCATGTCATTGCTACATTGGCTGGACATACTATAGACCAAGTTAAAGTGTACACACACAGTGGGGAGAACCAGTATTTGATACACTGCCGATTTTGCAGGTTTTCCTACTTACAAAGCATGTAGAGGCCTGTAATTTGTATCATAGGTACACTTCAACTGTGTACGGAATCTAAAACAAAAATCCAGAAAATCACATTGTATGATTTTAAGTAATTCATAGTGATGTTATATATAGGCCTCAACCACTACCATGAGTGCACTTGATTCAGTGTATCATGCAGCCCTCAGGCTCATTGCAAATCAAAAAAGTTTGATCTCTACAGCGCTGTTGGCTGGTCGTCATTGACCTTGCGTAGGCTTAAACACTGGGATACACTTATTTATAAGGCCACATTGGGTAAAATGCCATTTTATCTCTGTTCTTTTTTTAGTCAGGTCAGTAAATAAATATAAATTACGGTCCCATTGTCGTTTGTACCAAGAATTAGAACAGGACATGGTAGAAATAGTTTTAGTTACTCACCACCGTGGTCCTGGAATTCTCTCCTGAACACTTTAAAATGTGGTGATCTAGTTTCGTTGGTGGAGTTTAAACACTTGATCGATGTCTATATCATAGAAGAGTGTAATTGTTTTTAGGACAGCTGTTTTTAGTCAAGACTTTCGTGTTTTTAACGTAAAATGTTTTTGTTGTACTGTATGTGTTTATAGTTTTGTTTAATGTTGTGTTAGTGTATGTACGTTGTTTTGTCTGAAACGTTGTTCCCCCTGCTGCTATTGGACCAGGACTCTCTTGAAAAAGAGATGTTATCTCAATGAGAAATAACCTGTATAAATAAAGGTACAATTTTTTTTTTTAAATGAGCAAGGCAGGGGCAAAAAGCAGGTTAAAAGCCTGATATGGACAGTGATGGTGTAGAGATGACAGGAGCAGGTTAAAAGCCTGATATGAACAGTGATGGTGTAGAGATGACAGGAGCAGGTTTAAAGCCTGATATGGACAGTGATGGTGTAGAGATGACAGGAGCAGGTTAATAGCCTGATATGGACAGTGATGGTGTAGAGATGACAGGTTAATAGCCTGATATGGACAGTGATGGTGTAGAGATGACAGGAGCAGGTTAATAGCCTGATATGGACAGTGATGGTGTAGGGATGACAGGTTAATAGCCTGATATGGACAGTGATGGTGTAGAGATGACAGGAGCAGGTTAATAGCCTGATATGGACAGTGATGGTGTAGAGATGACAGGTTAATAGCCTGATATGGACAGTGATGGTGTAGAGATGACAGGAGCAGGTTAATAGCCTGATATGGACAGTGATGGTGTAGAGATGACAGGTTAATAGCCTGATATGGACAGTGATGGTGTAGAGATGACAGGAGCAGGTTAATAGCCTGATATGGACAGTGATGGTGTAGAGATGACAGGTTAAAAGCCTGATATAGACAGTGATGGTGTAGAGATGACAGGTTTAAAGCCTGATATGGACAGCGATGGTGTAGAGATGACAGGAGCAGTGGAATAGAGATACTAAGGGCAGGCAGAGGAAAGTCAGGGAGGGGAGGACGGTAAGGGAGGGACAGAAGAGAGGAGGCTATTTTTACAAGATTAAGTGTTGGACACAGTCTGTTGAATGAGACCTTAAATGTGATAGGATGTGACGCATCCAACAGGAAAGTGTGATTATTGCCAGGAAACAGAGACCGTGGAGCATGTGTCAGTGTGTGCAGTATGAGAGGGAAAGAGAGAGGTTGAGATCTAGTATGATGGAAAAGGGAAAACAGGAAATTCGTTTCAAGATTATATTGAGTAGAACGTCTTTTTATATCGTCTCAAATATGTTGTTATCTTTTTTTTTAAGAGCAACGCGTCTGGCAGGTAGGGTTTAGTTTCTCTCTGTCTCCTGCGGCCCACACTCCAGTACAGTAGTCGGCGGTAACGCACCATCATTTTGGATGCCAACCGTCGATAAACCCAACCGAAGAAGAAGGACATCTCTTATATAACATTCACAACTGAAAGTAGGCTACAGTTTAACTGATAGATCAGACCTTATTATAGATTGTTAAATCGTTCCTTCTAAAACACATAAGTCTATCAGACAAAAAAGGTAAGTGTAAAGATTTTATTCAAAGATTATTTAATAATGAGCTGCTTGGCCTATCATTAGTGAGTGACTCATAATAATTTTCATAATCACATGCAGTAAAATTTGAGAGTTATTCAAATTTTGACTGTAGCTCATTTGTCTCAATGTGGATTATATTATTATATTATATTATAATGGGTGGGGTTTTATCTCTTGGGGAAGTCAGAAAGGAAGAGAAAGATGATTCAAATTGTAAATGACTTTTTGTATTTAGTGGTAAGGTTGCTGGATTGTGCCTGAGGAAGTTGCCTACTCTACTCTACTCTCTTTCACCTTCATGATGTTAGATGTTGGATTACATTGAATTTGCAATCTAGGATTGGATTACATGGCAAACAAGTAATTACACTACCAAGATTTGAATTTGTTCAACTAAGATACTACAAAATGTAGTTAATTAAATTACTAGTTGAACTATATGTACTTCACTACTCCCTATCACTTATCAACACTGTATATCGCCAACTACTGGAACTACACACTGCAAACATTTCATCTGATTGCAATAACTTCCTTGTCTTTTTCGACATCAGACCTGCCTCATTCTCACTTAAAACATGTTTTATGTTTTAATTGGCTAATTTACATTCTGTTAACATTATTAACGTCAGACTCCAGATTTAGATCATCAAATAATAGTTTTGATTTTTTTCAAAGGTACTTTAGTTAAAGGGGTAATCAGCTACATCCCATTTTTGGATGTATACATTGATGATTTGTACCCATTGATTCTTGAAGAATACTGTATAACTTATAAATGCCTCATGAGCTTAGTTCAACTGTCATACCCTATCAGAACCCCAAATATAAGTTTGTTTTACTCCAATGTTTGTGAACAAAGATAATGTAAACAAACACTATATATCCTCAATACATGGTTAAGACGGTCATGTTTGATATCATGGATGGTTCCTCATTCTATCCAGCTATCTATCTAGCTCTTGTCTATGAATTTGAGGGGTTACATTTCTGCAGCTCCATCCCTCAGTTCTTTACAACAACTAAAATGGCTGGGTGCCCACTTTGTCGTTTAAATCGCAGATTGCTCCTTTAAGTTAAGACTATCCAAATGGCTTGTTATTCCTACCCATTTTCATTGATATATTTATATGGATATTCTACTTTATTCTCTTCAGATAAACAAACAATATTTTTCACAGTTTGTTCAGCAAACCTCCTCAATGACTCAGCTCCACCTGCTGAAGGTGCTTAACGCTTGTTGTTTCCTATAGTGATCCTCGGGACATCTTAAGACGAAAGTGATGGCTGAGTCAAGAATGGCAGAGTCACCGCACCTTAGGATTGTCCTGTTAGGCAAGACAGGCGTTGGGAAGAGTGCATCAGGGAACACCATCCTGGGAAGAAAAGCGTTTCTGTCCAAACGGAGTTTAGTCAAAAGTGTGACAAAAGATTGTGCAGAAGAAATGTGCGTAATTAATGGTCGTAATATCTCTGTGGTGGACACTGTGGGTATTTTCAGCACTAACAGCTCTGATGGACTGATTGAGGCAGAGTGCAAGCGGGCCATGGAAGCTCCTGTCCCCTGTGTTTTCCTTGTGGTAATAAAAGTGGACAGGTTCACAAAGGGAGAGCAAGAAGCCGTGGAGAGAATTGAAGACATAGTTGGTAAAGAGGGAATGGAAAGAAGCTGTATCCTGTTGACACATGGTGACATGGCAGATGAGCTGACAGTGGATGACATGATTCAAGAAGAAGGAGCTGAAGACTTCCGTGAAGCAGTGATGAAATTCCAGGGGAGGTGCTATCTGTTCAACAATAAGATAGAGAGTCGTGATCAGGTTAACAATCTTCTGACCAAACTAGAATCACTCCAAAAGACTAGTGAGTACTGTAAATGTTGTTCCTGTAGAAACTGTTGTTAAAGACAAGCGGGTTAAAGTGTGTCTTCCATTTGAAAAGGACATCTGGGGATAATTAATATAATAACATGATTAATTAATTAATATAATAACATTATTGAGACAATTGTCAGTATCAGTCGTTCTATTAACTCAAAAAAAAAAGTGTTTTACAAATTTGCTTTTTCTTCATCAGCTTCATCAGCTTCATCTTCTTCATCAGCTTCATCAGCTTCATCTTCTTCATCAGCTTCCAACATGAATTCAGAAAACACCACGGAGAGCTCAGCTGAGAGAAGAATTGTGTTACTGGGCAGAAGTGGAGTTGGGAAGAGTGCATCAGAAAACACCACGGAGAGCTCAGCTGAGAGAAGAATTGTGTTACTGGGCAGAAGTGGAGTTGGGAAGAGTGCATCAGGAAACACCATTTTGGGTCTGAGAGGATCAGAGCAGTTCAGGTCTGACTGTAGCTTTAACTCAGTAACAGAAAAAAGCGAGGCCAAATCAGCAGTAGTGGCAGGAAGGGAAGTCAAGGTGATAGACACACCTGGCCTCTCCAAGGGGAAACACACTCCTCAGCATGTGTTTAATGAGATGATGAAGAGTTGCCTGCTCGCTGAAGAGGGGCTGCATGCCTTTGTCTTAGTGATTGAGCTGGGCAGGTTTGAAAAGAATGATGATGAGATAATTTACTTACTGAAAAAGGCATTTGGTAAGGAGGCCTTAAAATATGCAGTGGTTCTTTTCACACATGGTGATAGACCCAGCAGCCAAAACATTGAACAAAATATACAGGCAAACGAGGATCTTAAAAACCTTGTGGAAATGTGTGGTGGCAGATACTGTATCTTCAACAACACATCCATGAACAACAAACGGCAGGTTAGGGAGTTGTTTACGAAGGTAGATGAGATGGTACAAGTCAATGGTGGTACAGCCTATGTTGGTGAGATTGTCGGCATAGCGCGCACTATCATGCGAGAACTAAGAGAGTCCGCTACAGATTACAGCGATAGGCTGAGTACTGCCTGGAGACGCTTTTGCAACTGGGTGGTCACCATCTGGGTGGCAATGTGTGAATCTTTTACACGTTTTTTGGAAAACACCATCATCCTTGCCAGAACATTTCCCCACAAACCTGCCCACAATTACAGCGATCTTTCACAAATGTGCTAATTCACAGGTCATTTTAATCATCTGGAAATATTTACAGACAATTGAGGATACATTTGAAAGGTTATTTTCGAGGTACCCATGTTGCTGTAGATACTTGTTAGTGGATAGAACATAATATGGGGTGGCAGGGTAGCCTAGTGGTTAGAGCGTTGGACTAGTAACCACAAGGTTGCAAGTTCAAATCCCAGAGATGACAAAGTATAAATCTGTCATTCTGCCCCTGAACAGGCAGTTAACCCACTGTTCCTAGGCCGTCATTGAAAATAAGAATCTGTTCTTAACTGACTTGCCTAGTTAAAGGTAAAATATATAAGAATTGTGCAAATTTTGCTGCAGGACTAGACTACCAGGGCAGTTGTAATCGGAGATTGCAGGACTATCAGGGCAGGTGTAATTGGGAGGGATTAGATGGGGAGAAGGATGTGACTGAACAAACTATCACGTGTTAATGTGTAAGGATGAATGACATCACACATCCCTCAAATAATCTGTCTCATTTATTAACAGAGTGCCAAGGTGTTCCATCTAATTTATTAACAGAGGGCCAAGGTGTTCCATCTCATTTATTAACAGAGGGCCAAGGTGTTCCATCTCATTTATTAACAGAGGGCCAAGGTGTTCCATCTCATTTATTAACAGAGGGCCAAGGTGTTCCATCTCATTTATTAACAGAGTGCCAAGGTGTTCCATCTCATTTATTAACAGAGTGCCAAGGTGTTCCATCTCATTTATTAACAGAGTGCCAAGGTGTTCCATCTCATTTATTAATAACAGAGTGTCAAGGTGTTCCATCTCATTTATTAACAGAGTGTCAAGGTGTTCCATCTCATTTATTAATAACAGAGTGTCAAGGTGTTCCATCTCATTTATTAATAACAGAGTGCCAAGGTGTTCCATCTCATTTATTAACAGAGTGCCAAGGTGTTCCATCTCATTTATTAACAGAGGGCCAAGGTGTTCCATCTCATTTATTAACAGAGTGCCAAGGTGTTCCATCTCATTTATTAACAGAGTGCCAAGGTGTTCCATCTCATTTATTAATAACAGAGTGTCAAGGTGTTCCATCTCATTTATTAACAGAGTGCCAAGGTGTTCCATCTCATTTATTAATAGAGTGCCAAGGTGTTCCATCTCATTTATTAACAGAGTGCCAAGGTGTTCCATCTCATTTATTAACAGAGTGCCAAGGTGTTCCATCTCATTTATTAACAGAGTGCCAAGGTGTTCCATCTCATTTATTAACAGAGTGCCAAGGTGTTACATCTCATTTATTAACAGAGTGCCAAGGTGTTCCATCTCATTTATTAATAGAGTGCCAAGGTGTTCCATCTCATTTATTAACAGAGTGCCAAGGTGTTCCATCTCATTTATTAACAGAGTGCCAAGGTGTTCCATCTCATTTATTAACAGAGTGCCAAGGTGTTCCATCTCATTTATTAACAGAGTGCCAAGGTGTTACATCTAATTTATTAATAACAGAGTGTCAAGGTGTTCCATCTCATTTATTAACAGAGTGCCAAGGTGTTCCATCTCATTTATTAACAGAGGGCCAAGGTGTTCCATCTCATTTATTAACAGAGTGCCAAGGTGTTCCATCTCATTTTGTAGTTCACAGAATGCAGACGTGTTTTAATTTTTAAAAATTGTGTTTGGTTTCTTTTATCGTTTGAATTATACTGAACAAATGTATATAAAACGCAACATGTAAAGTGTTAGTCACATGTTTCAATAGCTCAAATAAAAGATCCCAGGAATGGTCCGTACGCACAATAAGCTCAATGCTCTAAAATGCACAAATCAGTTTGCATCCCTGTTAGCGAGCATGTCTCCAGCCTAAGGCTGGCCATCATTCATAAATATACACACCAAATAAATAACGGCCCGTTTTTAATGTCAGGTAAAAAGTGTTATTGTAACTATTGTGAAACACATGTCCTGTACAGATGGGAAATGGTTTTTGTACTCACTGTCCAGTAGAAGCTCTAACAGCCTCTCTACTTTACAGTTCTGAGAATATGCAGGACTTGTCTTTTGTTTGTCCTGGGATAATGTTGTGAACTCCTATATTTATTCAACCTTTATTTGGACAGGGAGTCATGCTGAGACCAAGGTCTATTTTACAGATGAACCCTGTATACACCTCAATACTCACCTCAATACTCACCTCAATACTCACCTCAATACTCACCTCAATATTTACTCAATACTCACCTCAATACTCACCTCAATATTTACTCAATACTCACCTCAATACTCACCTCAATATTTACTCAATACTCACCTCAATATTTACTCAATACTCGCCTCAATACTCATCTCAATACTCACCTCAATACTCACCTCAATACTCACCTCAATACTCACCTCAATACTCACATCAATACTCACATCAATATTTACTCAATACTCACCTCAATACTCACTTCAATATTTACTCAATACTCACCTCAATACTCACCTCAATACTCACCCCAATACTCACCTCAATACTCACCTCAATATTTACTCAATACTCACCCCAATACTCACCTCAATACTCACCTCAATATTTACTCAATACTCACATCAATACTCACCCCAATACTCACTTCAATACTCACCTCAATACTCACCTCAATACTCACCTCAATACTCACCTCAATATTTACTCAATACTCACCCCAATACTCACCTCAATACTCACCTCAATACTCACCTCAATACTCACCTCAATACTCACCTCAATATTCACTCAATACTCACCTCAATACTCACCTCAATATTCACTCAATACTCACCCCAATACTCACTCAATACTCACCTCAATATTTACTCACCATCAATACTCACCTCAATACTCACCTCAATATTTACTCAATACTCACCTCAATACTCACCTCAATACTCACCTCAATATTTACTCAATACTCACCTCAATACTCACTCAATACTCACCTCAATACTTACTCAATACTCACCTCAATAGTCACCTCAATACTCACCTCAATATTTACTCAATACTCACCTCAATACTCACCTCAATACTCACCTCAATATTTACTCAATACTCACCCCAATACTCACCTCAATACTCACCTCAATACTCACCTCAATACTCACCTCAATACTCACCTCAATACTCACCTCAATACTCACCTCAATACTCACTTCAATACTCACCTCAATACTCACCTCAATACTCACCTCAATATTTACTCAATACTCACCCCAATACTCACCTCAATACTCACCTCAATACTCACCTCAATACTCACCTCAATACTCACCTCAATACTCACCTCAATACTCACCTCAATACTCACCTCAATATTTACTCAATACTCACCTCAATACTCACCTCAATATTCACTCAATACTCACCTCAATATTTACTCAATACTCACCTCAATACTCACCTCAATATTCACTCAATACTCACTCAATATTCACCTCAATACTCACCTCAATACTCACTCAATACTCACCTCAATATTCACCTCAACACTCACATCAAAACACGAAAAGCAAAACACAATCAAAACAAACACATGCTTCAGTAATAAGGTGCTCGATATATTTGAATTGTATATGATGACAATTGGCCCAGTGTCGTCCGGGTTTGGCCGGGGTAGTTAACCCACTGTTCCTAGGCCAGTTAACCCACTGTTCCTAGGCCAAAACCCACTGTTCCTAGACCAGTTAACCCACATGTTCCTAGACCAGTTAACCCACTGTTCCTAGACCAGTTAACCCACTGTTCCTAGGCCAGTTAACCCACTGTTCCTAGACCAGTTAACCCACTGTTCCTAGACCAGTTAACCCACTGTTCCTAGACCAGTTAACCCACTGTTCCAAGGCCGTCATTGTAAATAAGAATTTGTTCTTAACTGACTTGCCTAGTTAAATAAAATAAAAACATTTCAACTTTAAGGATATTATGAGATTTTTTTGGTCCGTTTCAAAATTTGATTGTGTATGGAGGCCTTATTTTATAAATGTTTTTATAATTTTTTATCTTTCTAAATGTAATGTATCTCACTGTTTCTTGCGCATTTAATACATTATATTACATGTTAAACAGCAAAAGGTTTATGAAATAATAAAATAACTCTTTCTCTCATCAAGCGCTTCTGTGTTTCATGTCAGAACTTAGCAAGAGATCTCTCAACCAGTTTCCCGATTGTTGCATTCCAAAGTCTTATCTAGCTGGTTTACACTCCCTGCCTGATGTTCTTTCTCTCTCACACACACACACACACACACACACACACACACACACACACACACACACACACACACACACACACACACACACACACACACACACACACACACACACACACAGCGAGAGAGACTATGCTTATGTAATGTGATCATGCGCCGAATACAAGAAGTCTAAACTTAACAGTGAAATGCTTACTTACGAGCCCTTAACCAAAAAATGCATTTAAAAAGTTATAAATTAAATAGTAACACAGTAAAATGACACAATAAAATAATATACAAGAGGTACCAGTACAGAGTCTGTGTACTGGGGTACGAGGTAGTTGGGGGAAAAAAAGTTTTAAAGTATTCAGACCCCTTGACTTTTTCCACATTTTGTTACATTACAGCCTTATTCTAAAATGGATTAAATGAAATAGAAACTCCGCAATCTACACACAATACCCCAATAATGACATCACAATACCCCAGAATGACATCACAATACCCCAATAATGACATCACAATACCCCAATAATGACATCACAATACCCCAATAATGACAAAGCGAAAACAGGTTTTTGGAAATTTTAGCAAATGTATTAAAAATAAACAGATACCTTATTTACTTCAGTATTCAGACTCTTTGCTATGAGACTCGAAATTCGGCTCAGGTGCATCTTGTTTCCCTTGATCATCCTTGAGATGTTTCTACAACTTGATTGGAGTCCACCTGTGGTAAATTAAATTGATTGGACAAGATTTGGAAAGGCACACACCTGTCTATATAAGGTCCCACAGTTGACAGTGCATGTCATAGCAAAAACTAAGCCATGAGGTTGAAGGAATTGTCCATAGGGCTCTGAGACAGGACTGTGTCGAGGCACAGATCTGGAGAAGGGTACCAAAAAAATGTTTGCAGCATTGAAGGTCCTCAAGAACACAGTGGTCTCCATCATTCTTTAAATGGAAACAGTTTGAAACCACCAACATCTCCTAGAGCTGGCCAATCTGGGGAGAAGGTCATCTCCCTGACCAAGGACCCGATGGTCACTCTGACAGAGCTTTAGAGTTCCTCTGTGGAGATGGGAGAACCTTCCAGAAGGACAGCCATCTCTGCATTCGAGACCTGAAAATAGCTGATGCAGCAACTCTCCCCATCCCAACCTGATAGAGCTTGAGAGGATCTGCAGGGAAGAATGGGAAGAACTCCCCAAATACAGGTGTACCAAACTTGTAGCGTCACCCTAGAAGACTTGAGGCTGTAATTGCTGTCAGTGGTGCTTCAACAAAGTAATGAGTAAAGGGTCTGAATACTTCTATAAATGTGTAAAAACCTGTTTTTGCTTTGTCATTATGAAGTATTGTGTATAGATTGACGAGGGCAAAAACCCCCCAGATTTAATTAGTTTTAGAATAAGGATGTAACCTAACAATGTGGAAAAGTCAAGGGGTCTGAATACTTTCTGAAGGCCCTGTATATGTAGGTAGGTGGTGAACGTCTGGGTAGCCGTTTAACTGTTCAGCATTGTTATGGCTTTGGTGTAGAAACCGTTCAGGATCTGTTTGGTCCTCTAGTACCGCAGAGAGAAAGGACTGTGACTTGGATGGCTGGAGTCTGACAGTTTTTTAGGGACTTCCTCTGACACCGCCTGTTATAGTGGTCTTGAGTGGCAGGAAGCCCAAGTGATGTAGTTGTCCTCTGTAGCACCTTGTGGTCAGATGCTGAGCAGTTGCCATGCCAAATCTTTTCAGCCTCCTGAGGGAGAAAGCGGCGTTGTCGTGCTTCACGATTATGTTGGTGTGTTTGGACCATGATAGGTCCTTTAGTCATATGGAGATGGAGGACTAATGGGACAGGAACTAGGCCAGGACTAATGGGACAGGAGGCTAGTCCAGGACTAATGGGACAGGAAGCTAGTCCAGGACTAATGGGACAGGAAGCTAGGCCAGGACTAATGGGACAGGAACAGGAAGATAGGACAGAACTAATGGGACAGGGACAGGACTAATGGGACAGGGACAGGAAGCTAGGCCAGGACTAATGGGACAGGAAGCTAGGCCAGGACTTAATGGGACAGGAAGCTAGGCCAGGACTTAATGGGACAGGAAGCTAGGCCAGGACTTAATGGGACAGGAAGCTAGGCCAGGACTTAATGGGACAGGAAGATAGGCCAGGACTAATAGCTACCTAGCTAACATTAGCATGTTCCTTAGCACTACATAACCAAAAGTCAGTGGCCACCCGCTTGTAGGACATCTCATTCCAAAATCATGGGCATTAATATGGAGTTGGTCCCCCTTTGCTGCTACAACAGCCTCCACTCTTCTGGGAAGGTTTCCACTAGATACTAGTGAGGTTGGGCATCTGGCCTGACAATTAAGCACTGATGTTGGGCAGTTATTCCACACACTGAACAAACCATTTCTGTATGGATCTCGCTTTGTGCATAGGGGCATTGTCATGCTGAAACAGGAAAGGTCCTTCCCCAAACTGTTGCCACAAAGTTGGAAGCACAGAATCGTCTAGAATGTCATTGTGTTTTACTGTTAAGATTTCCCTTCACTGGAACTAAGGGGCCTAGCCTGAACCATGAAAAACAGCTCAGACTATTATTTCTCCTCCACCAAACTTTACAGTTGGCACTACATATGCACTACTACAAACCATATACGTTTGTCGGACTGCCAGATGATGAAGTGTGTTTATCATACCAGAGAACGTGTTTCTACTGCTCCAGAGTCCAGAGGCAGTTTGTAACTCGGTAATGAGACTTGCAACCGAGGACAGACGATTTTGACACGCTTCGCGCTTCTCGGCGGTTCAGTTCTGTGAGCCATTGTTGCTCCTAGACATTTCCACTTCACAATAACAGCACTTAGAGTTGACCGGGTGCAGCTCTAGCAGAGCAGAAATTTGACAAACTGACTTGTTGGAAAGGTGATGGTGTCTCATTGAAAGTCACTGAGCTCTTCAAGGCTTTTTTTTAGTTTCGTTTATTATTTTGACCATTTAAAACAAACAAACAAACATAACACTTGAAATAGCCATAAATGCACATGACTAAAATCGAGGATAACACAGAATACAGTCTGGGACTTATTTCCATTGTGGTCTTCTTGAGACAAGATGGCTGGACAAGATCGAACACAGTTGAACACAGTATGGCAGTGAACAGAGAAGAAGAACATCTATCTCATCAAAAACAGAGAAGAAGAACATTATCTCATCAAAAACAGAGAAGAAGAACATTTATCTCATCATTCCAGTTACATCATAGGGGTTATTCATATGGGCACAGAAGACAAACATATTTGTACTGTATGTTTAAAGCTGCCCAGAGAGGATGTTGTTTTTATAGGCAGAGGCAACTCATTCCATTCTGAAGCTCCAGTATACAAGAAAGTACCTTTCCCAGCATTACTCCTGAACCTGTATAAGCACACATCAGCAACACCTGATCTGATGCTGTGATTGTGTGCATACCTAACACGCCTCAACATGCAGCCAGTTTAGTTCCTGAAAGCAGCTCTTGCCTATGTGAGTGCGTGGACTCACCTTCAGTACTACCCTGATCAGCTTATTCTGGGATATCTGGAGCTTCTCCTTCATTAGTTTAGATAAGCCCCCCAAACCAGGAAGTACTAGCGTAGTCAAAATGGCATTGAATGAGGGCAGTAGCTAGCACTTTCATGGAGTCCAGCAGCTTTGACTTTCTAGCTAAAAATGTAGTCCTGGCATGAACCTTCCCTAGCACCTTATTGGTTGGCCATGCTCACACCTCCCAAGCTTCCATCAAGGATACATTCCAAGTAGATAACAGAGGTTTTAGTAGTCAGCACCTCACCCACTAACTCCACTCTGATTTCAGAGGACCTACTCATTTTAGATCTGGATCCAAAAATAATTGCCTCAGTTTTCCCAAAGTGCAGAGATAGCTTATTATCTCCAAGCCATTTGCTAATGTTAGTCAGCTCTGTGATAAGTGTACTCTCCAATGTAGTTTTACCTTTGTGAGACACCAGAAGTGTAGAGTCATCCACATAAAGAAAAAGGCAAGAACAAGCATCTTTCATATCGTCAATATACAATATTCTACTGCCAATGTTTGTCTATGGAGATTGCATGGCGGTGTGCTCGGTTTTATAAACCTGTCAGCAATGGGTGTGGCTGAAATAGCAGAATCCACTTATTTGAAGGGGTGTCCACATACTTTTTAATGTATATATATATATAGTGTAGCTAGCTCAGGACACTGCAATGCTAAGGACACTGCACTAACTAGGAAGCTAACAAAGGCAGCTGTTTCATTGAAACTGTACCGTTTGTCATCGGAAGGAGACCAAGGTGCAGTGTGGTAGGCATACATTCTTCTTTCGTTTGAAATGTTACACCAAAAAAACTATAAACAATATAACGAACGAAAAGCTTTGTCGTGCAAACTACACGCACTCAAACAAAGACAAGATCCCACACTGAAGGAGGGAAAAAGGGCTGCCAAAGTCTGATCCCCAATCAGAGACAATGAAACAATGAAAGGGAACCATACTCGGCCAAACACAAAGAAATAGAGAACATAAAATGCCCACCCAAATCACACCCCGACCTTACCAAACATAGAGAATAACAAGGATCTCTATGGTCAGGGCGTGACAGAAAAGATCTAATCCATTGTGATTTAATTATAATACTAGCTACAGTTAGCTTGGAGAAAGTACTTAGTGCTGTGTGCATTGCGTCTGTGCACTTAGCTAGCTAATACAGTGCCTTGCAAAAGTACTCGTCTTTCTTGGCGTTTTTCCTATATTGTTGCATTACAACCTGTAATTTAAATAGATTTTTATTTGGATTTCATGTAATACACAAAATAGTCCAAATTGATGAAGTGATTTTGTTTTATTTCTTTAAGAAAATAAAAATAACTAAAAACTAAACGGAAAAGTGATGCGTTCATATGTATTCACCCCAAAATAAGATCTGGTGCAACCAATTACCTTCTTCCATATGTTTGGGGAGTCTCCCACAGTACCTTCTTCCATATGTTTGGGGAGTCTCCCACAGTACCTTCTTCCATATGTTTGGGGAGTCTCCCACAGTACCTTCTTCCATATGTTTGGGGAGTCTCCCACAGTACCTTCTTCCATATGTTTGGGGAGTCTCCCACAGTACCTTCTTCCAAATGTTTGGGGAGTCTCCCACAGTACCTTCTTCCATATGTTTGGGGAGTCTCCCACAGTACCTTCTTCCATATGTTTGGGGAGTCTCCCACAGTACATTCTTCCATATGTTTGGGGAGTCTCCCACGTGCCTTTTGGTGAACACCAACGTGTTTGCTTGTTTGTTTCTTTAAGCAATGGCTTTTTCTGGCCACTCTTCCATAAAGCCCAGCTCTGTGGAGTGTACGGCTTAAAGTGGTCCTATGGACAGATACTTCAATCTCCGATGTGGAGCTTTGCAGCTCCTTCAGGGTTATCTTTGGTCTCTTTGTTGCCTCTCTGATTAATGCCCTCCTTCTGCCTGGTCTGTGAGTTTTGGTGGGCGGCCCTCTCTTGGCAGGTTTGTTGTGGTGCCATATTCTTTCCATTTTTTAAATAATGGATTTAATGGTGCTCTGTGGGATGTTCAAAGTTTCAAATATTTTATAACCCAACCCTGATCTGTACTTCTCCACAACTTTGGCCCTGACCTCAGGGCCAAAGTTGTGGAGAAGTACAGATCAGGGTTGGTTTATAAAATAGTTAGATGTGCCAAGCTTATAGAGACCCCAAGAGACTTGCAGCTGTAATTGCTGCAAAAGGTGGCTCTACAAAGTATTGACTTTGGGGGGTGAATAGTTATGCCTGCTCAAGTTCAGTTTTTTTGGTCTTATTTGTTGTTTGCTTCACAATAAAACATGTTTAGTGTCTTCAGAGTGGTTGGCATGTTGTGTAAATCAAATCATACAAACCACCCCAAAATCTATTTAACACCAAGACACACCACACCACGACACACCAAGAAACACCAAGACACACCACACCACACCAAGACACACCACAACACACCAAGACACACCACAACACACCAAGACACACTAAGACACACCACGCCACGACACACCACACCACACCACGACACACCAAGACACACCACGACACATCAAGACACACCACACCACGACACACCACACCACGACACACCAAGACACACCACGACACACCAAGACACACCACACCACCACACACCACCACACACCACACCAAGACACACCACGACACACCAAGACACACCACACCACCACACACCACCACACACCACACCAAGACACACCAAGACACACCACACCACGACGCACCAAGACACACCACGACACACCACACCATGACACACCAAGACACACCACGACACACCATGACACACCACACCACGACACACCAAGACACACCACGACACACCAAGACACACCACAACTCACTAAGACACACCACGACACACCAAGACACACCACGACACACCACACCACGACACACCACGACACACCAAGACACACCACGACACACCAAGACACACCACACCACGACACACCACGACACACCACACCAAGACATACCAAGACACACCACGACACACCACGACACACCAAGACACACCACGACACACCAAGACACACCACGACACACCAAGACACACCACGACACACCACGACTCACTAAGACACACCACGACACACCACAACACACCACACCACGACACACCAAGACACACCACGACACACCACGACTCACTAAGACACACCACGACACACCACAACACACCACACCACGACGCACCAAGACACACCACGACACACCACGACACACCAAGACACACCACGACACACCAAGACACACCACGACACACCAAGACACACCACGACACACCACGACTCACTAAGACACACCACGACACACCACGGCACACCACACCACGACACACCAAGACACACCACGACACACCACGACACACCAAGACACACCACACCACGACACACCACACCACGACACACCAAGACACACCACGACACACCAAGACACACCAAGACACACCACGCCTGGCTACAGCTGCAAAAGAAGAAACCTACGCTGGCCATTTGTGATATTCTTCAATATCTTGAACATCTCGGCATAAAACGTGTTTGTCATCTGGATGGCGTTGAACCCAGATTGGAACAGAGGGATGCTCCAGAGGAGACAGCTCTTTCTCGAGGAGCTGGGCGAGGCATTGGTAAGACCTCAAATCCAGAGGAGGCAACATATCCCAAGGACCCCAGCTTCTGCAGCCATTGATAGGAGGATTCAGGAAGAGGATGCTGGTGCCCCATCCGCCCAACCCACAGAACCAACAACTCCAATACCAGAAGTATGTGTGAGTGATGTTGTTGCATGTGTGTGTCTCACTCTCCTACCTTGGACTGATGTAACTATCTATGTGAGTGAGTGAGATGTTAGTAACATTTCTGAACTAAGGAGGGAGGGAGGTGTTAGTAAAATTCATTCTAGATTGCAGCCGGTAGCAATAAGAAGAAGAGCTGTGATGTGTGTGGACCCAAGAAGGACAGGAAGACACAGTACACAAGTATCAAGTGCAAGAAATACATTTTGCAACACACACAGTAAACCTTTGTCCCTCATGCGGTGTGTAGACCAGCCTTAATTTGTGTTCAATGGGGCTCATTTATCATTTCCATAAAATACTGTATGTAAAATATGTCCTTCCAATTTGTTCAGTTCAACGCAATAAACATCAATAGTGATGAAAACCTTGTTTCAATTATATTTGTTCAAGATAAACATAATTTATTCCACCCATGTCTTGAGTGGGGTGGCAGGGTAGCCTAGTGGTTAGAGCGTTGGACTAATAACCGGAAGGTTGCAAGATCAAACCCATGAGCTGACAAGGTACAAATCTGTCGTTCTGCCCCTGAACTGGCAGTTAACCCACTGTTCCCAGGCCGTCATTGAAAATAAGAATTTTGTTCTTAACTGACTTGCCTAGTTAAATAAAAATAATAATTTATTTTTGTTTGCAAAAATCACATTTAAATTAAAAAATGTAATATACTGTCTACATTATCCATCTATACTGTCTATATTAACCATGTATACTGTCTATATTAACCATGTATACTGTATACTGTCTATATTAACCATGTATACTGTCTATATTAACCATGTATACTGTCTATATTAACCATGTATACTGTCTACTGTCTATATTAACCATGTATACTGTCTATATTAACCATGTATACTGTATACTGTCTATATTAACCATGTATACTGTATACTGTCTATATTAACCATGTATACTGTCTATATTAACCATGTATACTGTATACTGTCTATATTAACCATGTATACTGTATACTGTCTATATTAACCATGTATACTGTCTATATTAACCATGTATACTGTCTACTGTCTATATTAACCATGTATACTGTCTATATTAACCATGTATACTGTCTATATTAACCATGTATACTGTCTATATTAACCATGTATACTGTATACTGTCTATATTAACCATGTATATTGTATACTGTCTATATTAACCATGTATACTGTATACTGTCTATATTAACCATGTATACTGTCTATATTAACCAAGTATACTGTATACTGTCTATATTAACCATGTATACTGTCTATATTAACCATGTATAGTGTATACTGTCTATATTAACCATGTATACTGTCTATATTAACCATGTATACTGTATACTGTCTATATTAACCATGTATACTGTCTATATTAACCAATGTATACTGTCTATATTAACCATGTATACTGTATACTGTCTATATTAACCATGTATGCTGTCTATATTAACCATGTATACTGTCTATATTAACCATGTATACTGTCTATATTATCTTTGTATACTGTCTATATTAACCACGTATACTGTCTATATTAACCATGAATACTGTATACTGTCTATATTGACCATGTATACTGTATACTGTCTATATTATCTTTGTATACTGTCTATATTATCCATGTATACTGTATACTGTCTATATTAACCATGTATACTGTATACTGTCTATATTAACAATGTATACTGTATACTGTCTATATTAACCATATATACTGTCTATATTGACCATGTATACTGTATATATTGACCATGTATACTGTATACTGTCTATATTAATATTTGTATACTGTCTATATTATCCATGTATACTGTATACTGTCTATATTAACCATGTATACTGTATACTGTCTATATTAACAATGTATACTGTATACTGTCTATATTAACCATATATACTGTCTATATTGACCATGTATACTGTATACTGTCTATATTAAACATGTATACTGTATATATTAACCATGTATACTGTATACTGTCTATATTAACCATGTATACTGTCTATATTAACCATGTATACTGTATATATTAACCATGTATACTGTCTACTGTCTATATTAACCATGTATACTGTCTATATTAACCATGTATACTGTCTATATTAACCATGTATACTGTATACTGTCTATATTAACCATGTATAGTGTATACTGTCTATATTAACCATGTATACTGTCTATATTAACCATGTATACTGTATACTGTCTATATTAACCATGTATACTGTATACTGTCTATATTAACCATGTATACTGTATACTGTCTATATTAACCATGTATACTGTCTATATTAACCATGTATACTGTATACTGTCTATATTAACCATGTATACTGTCTATATTAACCATGTATACTGTATACTGTCTATATTAACCATGTATACTGTCTATATTAACCATGTATACTGTATACTGTCTATATTAACCATGTATACTGTATACTGTCTATATTAACCATGTATACTGTCTATATTAACCATGTATACTGTATACTGTCTATATTAACCATGTATACTGTATACTGTCTATATTAACCATGTATACTGTCTATATTAACCATATATACTGTCTATATTAACCATGTATACTGTCTATATTAACCATGTATACTGTCTATATTAACCATGTATACTGTATACTGTCTATATTAACCATGTATACTGTATACTGTCTATATTAACCATGTATACTGTATACTGTCTATATTAACCATGTATACTGTCTACTGTCTATATTAACCATGTATACTGTATACTGTCTATATTAACCATGTATACTGTCTATATTAACCATCTATACTGTATACTGTCTATATTAACCATGTATACTGTATACTGTCTATATTAACCATGTATACTGTCTATATTAACCATGTATACTGTCTATATTAACCATGTATACTGTCTATATTAACCATGTATACTGTCTATATTAACCATGTATACTGTCTATATTAACCATGTATACTGTCTATATTAACCATGTATACTGTATACTGTCTATATTAACCATGTATACTGTCTATATTAACCATGTATACTGTATACTGTCTATATTAACCATGTATACTGTCTATATTAACCATGTATACTGTCTATATTAACCATGTATACTGTATACTGTCTATATTAACCATGTATACTGTATACTGTCTATATTAACCATGTATACTGTATACTGTCTATATTAACCATGTATACTGTCTATATTAACCATGTATACTGTATACTGTCTATATTAACCATGTATACTGTCTATATTAACCATGTATACTGTCTATATTAACCATGTATACTGTCTATATTAACCATGTATACTGTCTACTGTCTATATTAACCATGTATACTGTCTATATTAACCATGTATACTGTCTATATTAACCATGTATACTGTCTACTGTCTATATTAACCATGTATACTGTATACTGTCTATATTAACCATGTATACTGTATACTGTCTATATTAACCATGTATACTGTCTATATTAACCATCTATACTGTATACTGTCTATATTAACCATGTATACTGTCTATATTAACCATGTATACTGTATACTGTCTATATTAACCATGTATACTGTATACTGTCTATATTAACCATGTATACTGTATACTGTCTATATTAACCATGTATACTGTGTACTGTCTATATTAACCATGTATACTGTATACTGTCTATATTAACCATGTATACTGTCTACTGTCTATATTAACCATCTATACTGTATACTGTCTATATTAACCATGTATAGTGTATACTGTGTATATATTAACCATGTATACTGTCTATATTAACCATGTATACATGTATACTGTCTATATTAACCATGTATACTGTATACTGTCTATATTAACCATGTATACTGTCTATATTAACCATGTATATGTATACTGTCTATATTAACCATGTATACTGTCTATATTAACCATGTATACTGTCTATATTAACCATGTATACTGTCTATATTAACCATGTATACTGTCTATATTAACCATGTATACTGTCTATATTATTAACCATACTGTCTATATACATGTATACTGTCTATATTAACCATGTATACTGTATACTGTCTATATTAACCATGTATACTGTCTATATTAACCATGTATACTGTCTATATTAACCATGTATACTGTATACTGTCTATATTAACCATGTATACTGTATACTGTCTATATTAACCATGTATACTGTCTATATTAACCATGTATACTGTATACATGTCTATATTAACATGTATACATGTATACTGTCTATATTAACCATGTATACAGTATACATGGTTAATATATATAGACATGGTATACTGTCTATATTAACCATATAGACAGTATACATGGTTAATATAGACAGTATACATGTTAATATAGACAGTATACATGGTCATGGTTAATATAGACAGTATACATGGTTAATATAGACAGTATACATGGTTAATATAGACAGTATACATGGTTAATATACAGTATACATGGTTAATATAGACAGTATACATGGTTAATATAGACAGTATACAGTATACATGGTTAATATAGACAGTATAGACAGTATACATGGTTAATATAGACAGTATACATGGTTAATATAGACATACATGGTTAATATAGACAGTATACATGGTTAATATAGACAGTATACATGGTTAATATAGACAGTATACAGTATACATGGTTAATATAGACAGTATACATGGTTAATATAGACAGTATACATGGTTAATAGTTAATATACATGGTACATGGTATAGACAGTATAGTATACAGTATACATGGTTAATATAGACAGTATACATGGTTAATATAGACAGTATACATGGTTAATATAGACAGTATACAGTATACATGGTTAATATAGACAGTATACATGGTTAATATAGACAGTATACAGTATACATGGTTAATATAGACAGTATACAGTATACATGGTTAATATAGACAGTATACATGGTTAATATAGACAGTATACAGTATACATGGTTAATATAGACAGTATACATGGTTAATATAGACAGTATACAGTATACATGGTTAATATAGACAGTATACAGTATACATGGTTAATATAGACAGTATACAGTATACATGGTTAATATAGACAGTATACAGTATACATGGTTAATATAGACAGTATACATGGTTAATATAGACAGTATACATGGTTAATATAGACAGTATAATGGTTAATAGTAGACAGTATACATGGTTAATATAGACAGTATACATGGTTAATATAGACAGTATACATGGTTAATATAGACAGTATACATGGTTAATATAGTATACAGTATACAGTATACATGGTTAATATAGACAGTATACATGGTTAATATAGACAGTATAGACAGTATACATGGTTAATATAGACAGTATACATGGTTAATATAGACAGTTATACATGGTTATAGACAGTATACAGTATACATGGTTAATATAGACAGTATACAGTATACATGGTTAATATAGACAGTATACATGGTTAATATAGACAGTATACATGGTTAATATACAGTATACATGGTTAATATAGTATACAGTATACATGGTTAATATAGACAGACAGTATACATGGTTAATATAGACAGTATACATGGTTAATATAGACAGTATACATGGTTAATATAGACAGTATACATGGTTAATATAGACAGTATACAGTATACATGGTTAATATAGACAGTATACATGGTTAATATAGACAGTATACAGTATACATGGTTAATATAGACAGTATACATGGTTAATATAGACAGTAGACAGTATACATGGTTAATATAGACAGTATACATGGTTAATATAGACAGTATACAGTATACATGGTTAATATAGACAGTATACATGGTTAATATAGACAGTATACATGGTTAATATAGACAGTATACAGTATACATGGTTAATATAGACAGTATACATGGTTAATATAGACAGTATACAGTATACATGGTTAATATAGACAGTATACAGTATACATGGTTAATATAGACAGTTAATATAGACAGTATACATGGTTAATATAGACAGTATACAGTATACATGGTTAATATAGACAGTATACATGGTTAATATAGACAGTATACATGGTTAATATAGAGATGGTTAATATAGACAGTATACATGGTTAATGGTAGACAGTATACATGGTTAATGGTTAATATAGACAGTATACATGGTTAATATAGACAGTATACATGGTTAATATAGACAGTATACAGTATACATGGTTAATATAGACAGTATACAGTATACATGGTTAATATAGACAGTATACAGTATACATGGTTAATATAGACAGTATACATGGTTAATATAGACAGTATACAGTATACATGGTTAATATAGACAGTATACAGTATACATGGTTAATATAGACAGTATACATGGTTAATATAGACAGTATACATGGTTAATATAGACAGTATACAGTATACATGGTTAATATAGACAGTATACATGGTTAATATAGACAGTATACAGTATACATGGTTAATATAGACAGTATACATGGTTAATATAGACAGTATACATGGTTAATATAGACAGTATACAGTATACATGGTTAATATAGACAGTAGACAGTATACATGGTTAATATAGACAGTATACAGTATACATGGTTAATATAGACAGTATACATGGTTAATATAGACAGTATACAGTATACATGGTTAATATAGACAGTATACAGTATACATGGTTAATATAGACAGTATACAGTATACATGGTTAATATAGACAGTATACATGGTTAATATAGACAGTATACATGGTTAATATAGACAGTATACATGGTTAATATAGACAGTATACAGTATACATGGTTAATATAGACAGTATACATGGTTAATATAGACAGTATACATGGTTAATATAGACAGTATACAGTATACATGGTTAATATAGACAGTATACATGGTTAATATAGACAGTATACAGTATACATGGTTAATATAGACAGTATACATGGTTAATATAGACAGTATACAGTATACATGGTTAATATAGACAGTATACATGGTTAATATAGACAGTATACAGTATACATGGTTAATATAGACAGTATACATGGTTAATATAGACAGTATACGTGGTTAATATAGACAGTATACATGGTTAATATAGACAGTATACAGTATACATGGTTAATATAGACAGTATACATGGTTAATATAGACAGTATACAGTATACATGGTTATATAGTATACAGTAATATACAGTATAGATGGTTAATATAGACAGTATACATGGTTAATATAGACAGTATACAGTATACATGGTTAATATAGACAGTGTACAGTATACATGGTTAATATAGACAGTATACATGGTTAATATAGACAGTATACATGATTTAATATAGACAGTTAATATATGGTTAATATAGACAGTATACATGGTTAATATAGACAGTATACAGTATACATGGTTAATATAGACAGTATACATGGTTAATATAGACAGTATACATGGTTAATATAGACAGTATACAGTATACATGGTTAATATAGACAGTATACAGTATGCATGGTTAATATAGACAGTATACATGGTTAATATAGACAGTATGCATGGTTAATATAGACAGTATACATGGTTAATATAGACAGTATACATGGTTAATATAGACAGTAGGAGTAAATCAAGTTTAGCTTGAACAAATATAAATGAAACAGGGTTTTCATCAATATTGATGTTTATTGCTTTGTACTGAACCAATTGAAGGACATATTTTATATTTTACATACAGTATTGTATGTAAATGATAAATGAGCCCCATTGAACACATATTAAGGCCGGAGTACACACACATGAGGGACAGAGTTTTACTGCATGTGTGTTGCAAATGTATTGCTTCCACTTGACGCCTGTGTACCGTGGTCTTCCTGTCCTTCTTGGGTCCACACATATCTTAACGCTTCTTGTTACTACCGGCTGCAATCTAGAATGATGAAAACACTAGTTCAGGAATTTACTCACATCTCACTCAACATATAAAGTTTCATCAGGCCAAGGTAGAGAGTCAGACACACACACATTCAACAACATCACTCACACTTATATAAACCGTGTTGGAGTTGTTGGTTCTGTGAGTCGGTGGATGGGGCACCAGCATCCT